>NC_041387.1:639095498-639101570 GCF_002162155.2 Triticum dicoccoides
CGAAGCGTCGCCGGAGACACAGAGACTGGATCGAAACTCCTCGAAGACGGAAGTAGGTAATACCTTAGTCATCACATCAGCAAACTGTTGCGACGTCGGAACGTGGAGAACCCGAACACGGCCAAGGGCAACCTGATCGCGCACGAAGTGAATATTGAGCTCAATATGCTTCGTACGCCGATGGTGCACCGGGTTGGCGGAAAGGTTGACTGTGCTGACGTTATCGCAGTAGACAAGAGTGGCCTTGTAAACATCGCAAAGCAACTCTTGGAGCAGCTAATGGATCCAAGAGCACTCGGCCACGGCATTAGCCACGGCGTGATACTCTGCCTCGGTGCTGGAGCGGGAGAGCATGGGTTGCCGCTTTGATGACCAGGAGATCAACGAGGGCCCAAGGTAGACGTAGTAGCCGGATGTGGAGCGTCGAGTGTCGGGGCAACCAGCCCAGTCGGCAGCCGAGTAGGCCACGAGGTCGGTGGAGGCCGGGGCCATCAGGGTGAGTTCCAAAGACATGGTGTCGCGTATGTAAAGACATGGTACCGTGTATGTAGCGGAGAATACGCTTCACCAGGGTCCAGTGGGAGTCACGCGGGGCATGCATGTGGAGGCACACCTGCTGGACAGCGTACTGCAGGTCGGGTCGAGTCAGCATCACGTACTATAAAGCACCAACAATGGAGCGATAGAACGCTGCATCGGATGCGAGAGACCCCTCCAGAGCAGAGACCTTTGCCTTCGTGCCAACGGGGGTGGGTGTCGGCTTGCAGTTAAGCTTACCGGCACGCTCCAAAAGCTCGTGGGCCTACTTCTATTGATGCAGAAAGAAGCTGTCAGTCCGTCGGACCACCTCGATGCCGAGGAAGTAGTGCAGAGGCCCCAAGTCCTTGAGGGCGAACTCATCATGAAGACGAGCAGTCAGCCGCCGAAGGAGATCGGGGGCGGACATCGTGAGGATGATATCATTGACGTAGAGCAACAGATATGCAGTGGCAGCTCCCTGATGATACATGAAGAGTGAGGCATCAGAGCGAGTGGACCGAAATCCCGAAGACTGCAGGAAGACTGCGATACGCTAGTACCAAGCCCGAGACGCCTGCTTCAACCCGTAAAGAGAACGGGAGAGCAAGCACACAAAATTTGGGTGCTCGACGTCGACAAAACCAGTGGGCTGCTCACAGAACACCTGCTCAACAAGATGGTTGTACAAGAAGGCGTTGGAGGCATCCAACTGGTGCATAGGCCAGGCGTGCGAGACCGCCAACTGGAGCACGACACGGATCGTGCCCGGTTTAACAACCGGGGCGAAGGTGTCGGTGAAGTCCATGCCCGCGCGCTGCCGAAATCCATGAACCACCCATCGAGTCTTGTAGCGCTCGAGAAAACCGTCCGGACGGGTCTTGTGGCGAAACACCCACTTGCCAGTGATGATGTTGGCACGAGGGGGTCGCGGAACAAGCTGGCATGTGTGGTTGCGCTGTAGGGCGTCGAACTCCTCCTGCATCGCAGCTAGCCAATGGGGATCTCGAAGGGCAGCGCGAGCGAAGGTGGGGATGGGTGATGGCATCGACAACGAGGCATGATACATCCATTATGCATCAATGCTTTTATGTTAAAATTTATTGCATTATGGGTTGTTATTACACATTATGACACAATATTTATGTTTATTCTCTCTTATTTTATAGGGATAATTGGTTTTATACCCTTAGTTGTGTCTCCCTCATCAGGATTGCCCCTAGTTTGTGAAAACACGTGGTCGTGCCCAACCCACTTCAGCGTGTTGTGCTTTTGCCCTTTGACCATTTGACCATCACTTTGAAAACTTCATAACTAATTCATACTAAATCAGAAAAATGCAAATAAGATACCAAAATATTTAGAAAAACATCACATTATGTCAATGTCACTTGCATTCATGACAAAAGTGTTGTTAAGTGCCCATTTGAGTTTTAGCTCTTATCGTACCACCATGAACAATAAAATCTAAAAAAATCAAAAACAAAATTGGTGGAAAAGAATGACAAATGTTTCAAGTGCTTGTCAAGTTTCATCAGGAAATGACATCCATGGAAATCGTGGCAAAAAAGACAATCAACACTCGAAAATAGATTGTTTTCTTTGAGGAGCAGCACCCAGGTGATCTGGCAATCGATAAGCATTCTTGCCTAAACTAAACTTGGCAGCTGTTCTTCCCTGCCTCCCCCCTTCGTGGCCTGCTAGTCTGCGTGCTCTGGCGGGTGCGTCCGTCCTCCAGGGGGCTATTAAGGGCGTCCAGCTGCTGCCCTCTATGAGGGGGTAAAGCGGCGCTGAGGAGGAGGAGCATGAAGAAGCGCCATTTGGAGCTTGGCCGAGAGTTCTTGGCTGCTGCTGCTGCTGTCTGCCAGAGGTCGGCAGGTCGGGTAGCAATGGCGCCGTCGTTCTGGGGGAGGGAGGCGAGGCTGAGCGATGGGGGCGGCGGGACGCCGGTGGTGGTCAAGGTGGAGAACCCCAACTGGTCGATTTCCGAGATGGAGCAGGAGGCGGGGCTGGCGGCCGGCAAGGCCGGGCGCGGCAAGAACGCGCGCCAGATCACCTGGGTGCTGCTCCTCAAGGCGCACCTCAAGACAATCAATACCAGACACTACTTCGCTCAGTCTTGCCTAAACTAAACTTCTCCCTTCATCTAGTAATACAAGGACACTTCACATTTTTATTTTTATTTTTATTTTGACCATTAATTTTACCAACAAAACATGTGTTACATGCCATGAAAAATATGCCAATGGATGCACATTTGAAGAAAAAACAATAATATATATTTTTATGACATAGACCCATATTTTTTCACTTTTACTAAATTTCATACGTCTGATTTCAATTTAGCTTCAGATCGTTTTTGTGGCCGTCCGATGTGCACGAATCTCAATGTCTCGAGGGGCCTTTTTTTGTTGGGCTTTCTTTTCATTCGGGTTTCCGGGTCGCCACATGGGTTTTGCTCCTCGACCCGCCTGCTAGGAGAGAAGGTGTGGTATGGAGTGGAGGTCAACGGAGCTCCCCCGCCAGGCTCGCCATCAGTAACCACCCGTCGGCTGTTTTTTTGTTCAGTGCCTCTGATTTATGTTTCATTCAGGCTCATGGACGTGATTTGTGTTCCTCCTCTGTTTTGTGCATGATTACCATCCTTCTGCGTTCACGATTGACAAACTAAAAATGGTGAACCACATAATATATGCCCCTTGCAGAACCATACGGGGTAGGATTTTTCACAGGAATAGAGGGTTTTTTGTCAGCAAGGCTTCGAGCAGCTCTCTAAAAACTACTCCCTCCGTTTAGATGTCAGTTCCTTAGTCATCAGTCACTATTTTACAATGTCTAATATGATTCATCATTATATTTTTCAGTCTATCTTTTATTAGATCATTTTTCCAGTATCTTTTATTCATCATTATTATATTAGATCATTTTTTAGTTTGATGTTGTTTAGGTTTTATTTGTATGATCTCTCAGATTTATTTATTCAGTTATTACTCAATGTTTATTCTTCATTAGTTTTACTAATTCAGATTTCTTCAGTTCAGTTCAGTGGTCTTATTTTAGTCATCCAAAGTCTTCATTTATTCAGTGTTTAAAGTTCAGTTCGGGTTTTCTAGACTTGTTCAGTGTTCTCTTTTTTATTCTGTTCCTCTTTTTCATCATTTGTTTCTCAGATTTCAAGTCATTTTGTCTATATTTTTTTTTCAGTTTCGTCATTTTCACTTGGTTTCTTAGTCAGTCTTTTTTCAGTTTTGTCAGTTTAATTTAGTGTTCATTTTTCAGTTTTATTTAGTATTCATTTTGTCAGTTTTCAGGGTTTTTTTTCAGTTTCATCATTTTCACTTGGTTTCTTAGTTAGTCTCTTTTCAGTTTTCTCAGATTTCAAGTCATCTTTATTTCTGATTTCACTCATTATATTTCAGTTTAATCAGTTTGTGTTAAGTACTTGTTTAGATTCATTACATAGTCTATCATTTATATCACCGAAAGAAGATTAGTTTTCTCTTTTTTGGTTACTGCGTATTTTCTCTTGTGGTACTCAGTCATGGTCATTGTTCAGAGTCAGATGCAAGTTATCTGTAGCAATGTTCAGTTTTCCATCAGTAAAGGTTTTAAGCCTCATGTGATTTTTCTTTCTATCATTGAGAGATCATGACCTCTCTGTTTTCCACAATTGGTCCAGTGTCGATGAACGGTGTGCGTGGCACTGCATGTATATGTTGGTTTAGATAGTTATCTATTTTAAGGTGTTCCCCGGCTGGGTCAAATACCCAACAAATTTGTCAAACAAGTTACCTCATGTGTTACCTTGATTTCTTTTGTCTGTTTGTTTGTCACCATTTTAGCAAATAAACACATACAAGAGTGCTCTCAGCCTCTTTTTCATGCTATACACAACAAATCATGGAGCACAACATGCAACAACGGATATATGGCATTGGTAGATCATTCATTTTCTCTTGCATTCTCTATGTGATACGAAGGAAATTCACCTCTACAATTATCTTCCATATGTACCCACATCTTCGTACTCTACTTCTCACTTTGCCTTAGTGCCTGCTTTTTGTAAATTCTACAGTCTAAATTTCACAGTCCTCTTTTTCCTTTTTTGCAGATGTTTCTCTAGATGTAAAGCCAAACAATCTAGATGTGCTTTGTTGATATCTTTGGACATAGTACGGACAAGGAGCACATGCAAACGGCTTTGTGCTATTCCCTCCGTCCCACAATATAAGAGCGTCAAAAACACTACATTAGTGTCAAAAACACTTTTATATTATGGGACGGAGGGAATAGATTGAGCGTTGGGATTAGTTGTACATGGAAGATGTCGATTATTGTTGGGTGTACTCAACATCTCAACAAATTTGTTTGCAGATGGAAAATACTATGCCCGAGCATGTCAGTGTTTTTTGGGAGGAGTTTTGCTGCGAGCCAACTAATTGTGAGAGCAAGAAATGTTGGTTTCAACTAGGCGAAGATATAGTAATTTGGGGTGTTTATATCTTTTGATGTGATGTGTTATTTTCAAAATAAATTTTTGATTCTCCAGTGTTAGTAGTGTTGTTTTGAAAAGATTGCATTTTTTCCGTGGCCGTTGTACTGTGTGTGCGCCAAAAAGAGGAGCGGTGGTTACCATGCAAACTGGCCAAGAGAATCGAGTTGTGGTATTCAGCCTCCAAAAAGACCTGCCCGTCAGAAGGGGGCAAAACACGGGAGGTGCGGGACGTGGCAGCGGGCCAGCAAATGGAATTCGACCTAAGCAAAAGAATAAATCAGTCGATTTGTTCCGGGGAGATAGAAAACAAGGGCCGCACACTTGTCATAGTATTATTGGACCAAAAATTCGACTTAGACCCAAATCAAAAACAGACGACTGTTTATTAGTCACTTCCTATTTTTTTGACCAAAATTATTAGTCAATGACACGTAAAACAAAGTGACCTTGCATCTAAAAATGGAGTACTGTCCTCGGTCCAAATTCACCAAAGTCGGGCGAGGCCGGAGCATGTCAGCACGACGCTCTATGCAGATGGTGTGCCAGGCGAGACACCACAAAAAAAGACAAATCCATAACATTTTGGGCCGAACGAAAAAAAATTCTGTCATACATATGACACTTCTATGACGATAATTGTGACAAAACCCGGTATCATCATAGATGTGGTGGGCTCCTACTTCTATGACAAAAAATTATGACAGAAAATGGGCTTTTTGTCCTGGGCGGGCCGGAGACTCAGCTGTATAACATTCTTTGGGCCGTCCATGACGGAAAAAACCGTGGTAGAAGCGAGGGGGGGAATTTCGGGGAGCTTCCGGTTACGGTGGGAGGTCGGGGGCCGAGCGATGCGCGTTTCTCTCCTACATGTACGCGCGTGTGTGCGAGGCGTTGGCTCTAACTGAACCCGAGCGAGGCGTTGGGCTCTAACTGAACCCGAGCGATTGCACTGCAGGCTACGCGTTACTGAACCCGAGCGATCGATCGATGGCTGTTAATTGAACCCAATCGAGCGATTACTTCGCTACTGCTGCTAACTGAAGCCGACCGATGCTGCCTCT
>NC_041387.1:639101857-639107711 GCF_002162155.2 Triticum dicoccoides
GTGGAGGGCTGGATGAACAGAAGACGGTGGAGGGGTGCCCGTGGAGGGGTGGTTGAACAGGACCCCATGGTGTGGAGGGTTGGATGAATAGTAGACGGTGGAGGGGTGGTTGAACAGTAGCCGGTGGAGTAGCGCGGTGGAGGCTGGATGAACAGGAGCCCGTGGAGGCTGGAGGAGGTCGACGGTAGCCCGTGGAGGCTGGAGGAGGTCGACGGTGGAGATGAACAGTATCCCGTGGAGTCCCGTTTTGCGGCACGCCACACCCCTCCTGATGAACAGGACCCCCGTTTCGACCGTAGCGCTCCAACACAAGTCCGTTTTGTCCGTTTTGCGGTATGCCACACCCCTCCCGATCAACAGGACCCCCGTTTCGACCGTAGGAGGTCCATTTTGTTCGTTTTGCGGTACGCCACACCCCTCCCGATCAACAGGACCCCCATTTCGACCGTAAGAGGTATGTTTCCTCCGTTTTGCGGTACGCCAGACCCCTCTCGATCAACAGGACCCCGTTCCTAACGTAGGAGGTCCGTTTCCTCCATTGTGCGGTACGCCAGGCCTCGTTTCCATCGCCTGTTCCGTCCAAGCCCTTCCGATGAACACGACCACGCATTCCGTTCCGACCCAGCCGGTTGGCTCCCACGCGTTCCGTTGCCTCCCGATGAACACGACGCATTCCATTGCCTCCCCATGAACACGACGCATTCTGTTGCCTCCCCATGAACACGATGACGACGTTGTTTCTCCGTTCCGACCCAGTCATGTACACGAGCCCTGGCCGTACGTATGCACGAGTAGGCGTTCGAGACCCCGCCCGTATGTATACATATGTGGCCGTATTTTCTTTCTTGCACCCTGGCCGCTGTACGTACGTGTACATGCTACGGGCGCGCCTCTACATCGACCAGTATGTACGTACACGTTCGAGACCAGAATGACAACGCTACGTACGCTTCGACCAGGTGGGTCCCGACTGTCAGTCACTTCCTTCTGTGCGAAGATGTAGCTGGTGGGTCCCAGCAGTCAGGGGGGCGAGTCGTTTTTTTTGCCCGGACACACTTCCTTGCGTGCGAAGGTGTAGCTGGTGGGTCCCAGTGGTCAGGGGGAAACTTTTTTTCACGAAATACGGTGGCCTGTCCGGTGGGTCCCCGCTGTCTGGTGGAGGAATAATTATTTTGCACGTAATAAGGAGGCACTTCCTTGCTGCGGCCGTGGACCGAGCTGTCAGCCTCTCCACGTACAGTCCAAGTCCGATGGAAGCCGTTCCTTGACCATGTTGACCACGCCGCGCCGAGAGCACCAGGGCAGTGGACGACGGCGAGGCCTAGGAAGGGGACAACGCGGAGCCGGGGAAGACGCGGCAGTGGATGCCCACGCGTAGAGGAGTACGAGGGTTCACTGGTTCGCTGCGGTGTGAGGCTGCCGTCGCCGCAGAATAACAGGGGGTGTGGGTGAGTAGAGGGATGGCCTGGCCAGCGATGGGAGTAGTAGGGGGCGGTGAGGTCACCGCCGCATCGCAGCCGTCCACGGGAGGCAGGAGCACGAGGCACGACCGACGCTGGTTTGGACGGCTAGATCAAGAAGACCAGAGGTTGAAGAAGCACTACGGCTGTTGGATGGACATCGTACGGTCACTGGAGCTAGAATCGTGCATATTGACTAAGTTGACAAAGCCCTCCGTCCCCGTCAACTTAGTAGGCCCACAAGTCAGCCTGCCACTATATTGGGTCGTAGCTAACAGGGGGAGTATTCACTTTTTTGTGCGTAATAAGGAGGCACTTCCTTGCGTGCGAAGATATAGCTGGTGGGTCCGAGCTGTCAGCAGCGGTAACGTTTTTTTCGCAAAATACAGAGGCCCTTTCGGTGGGTCCCTGATGTCAGATGGAGGAATCATTATTTTGCGCGTAATAAGGAGGCATTTCCTTGCGTGCGGCCGTGGACCCAGCTGTCGGCCTCTCCACATACAGTCCACTTCAGATGCATGTCGGTCGTTGACCATGTTGACCAGGCCACGCCGAGAGCACCAGGGCGTTGGACGACGGCAAGGCCTAGGAAGGGAACGACACGGAGGCAGGGAAGACTCGACAGTTGTTTTCCCACGCGGAGGGCAGCAGAGCCGGCCACGGGGAGGAGGGAGCAGGCAGTCCCGCCGGTGCTTGTTTAAGCGGCTGGAGCAGGAAGAGCAGAGATGGAAGAAGCGCGATGGCCGTTGGATGGACATCGTACGGTCACTGGATCTAGAATCGTTCATATTGACTAAGTTGACAAAGCCCTCCGTCCCAGTCAACTTAGTAGGCCCACAAGTCAGCCTTCCACCATGGTGGGTCCTAGCTAGCAAGGGGAGTATTCATTTTTCTGTGCATAATAAGGATGCACTTCTGGTGGGTCTGAGCTGACAGCGAGGGGAACTTTTTTTCGCGAAATATGGTGGTCCGTCTGGTGGGTCCCAGCAGTCAGGGGAAAACATTTTTTCGCGAAATACGATGGCCCGTCTGGTGGGTCCCAGCAGTCAGGGGGGAAACGTTTTTTTCGCGAAATACTGGTGGCCCGTCCGGTGGGTCCCTGCTGTCAGGTGGAGGAATAATTATTTTGTGCGTAATAAGGAGGCACTTCCTTGCGGCTGTCGTGGACCCAGCTGTCAGCCTCTCCATGTACAGTACTCTTCCGATGAAAGTTGGTCGTTGACCACATTGACCACACCGCCCCGAGAGCACCACGGCGGTGGACGACGACAAGGCCTAGGAAGGGGACGATGCGGAGCCGGGGAAGACGCGGCAGTGGATGCCCACACGGAGAGGAGTACAAGGGTTCACTGGTTCAGCTGCGGTGTGAGGCTGTCGTCGCCGCAGAATAACAGGGGGAGTGGGTGAGTGGAGGGATGGCCTGTCCAGTGGTGGGAGTAGTATGGGGACGGTGAGGCCTCCGCGGCAGCACAGCCGGCCACGGGAGGCAGGAGGATGCGGCACGACCGGCGCTGCTTTGGGCGGCTGGGGCAAGAAGACAAGAGGTTGAAGAAGCACTACGGCCGTTGGATGGACATCGTTGACCACGCCGCGCCTAGAGCACCAGGGCGGTGGACGACGGCGAGGCCTACGAAGGGAACGACACGGAGCCGGGGAAGACACGGCAGTGGCTGCCCACGCGGTGGAGAGTACGAGGGTTGACTGGTTCGGCTGCCATCGCCGGAAAATAACGGGAGGTGTGGGTGAGTAGAGGGATAGACAGGCCAGGGATGCGAGTATGATGGGGCCGTGAGGCCTGCCCGGCAGCACTGCCGGCCACAGGAGGCGGGAGCAGGCGGTTCCGACGGTGCTGGTTTGGGCAGCTGGGGCAGGAAGATCAGAGACTGAAGAAGCACGATTGCCGTTAGATTGACATCTAACGGTCTGACGTTGGTAGAGTCGATTGTTGACTAAGTTTCTTTTTTGAGAAACCTTGTGTACGCATGAACTTAGTAGGCCCACAAGTCAGCTTCGAAATCTGTGGCAGACAACATAAAGCCCATTTGCTATTTTTTATAATTTGCAGCCCATTTGCTAATTCTTAAGTAATTTATTACAGCCTATTTTCTGCCCAGGACCACGGTCAAAAAGTTCAACCTTATTTTGCATATTTCGGTGGAGTCCGAACTGTTGTAATCCCGAAATGATAAACATTTTTTTAAGAACTTATTGATTTGCCAAAAAATCGTTTTGTTTTTGTAAGAAAATAAGACGTGGGACAATTGAGTTGGTTTAAGGGAAAACCAGTGGTAAAAAAATCAGTGCTGGGTGGGAAAAAACAACAAAAATAAGGATGTAAATATGAAAAGGGAATTTTATGTGTTTTCAATATAATGATACGTGTATATGAACTAGTAAAACTATAGGTAGAGATTAGAAAACGGAAGTAGGACATGCGTTTCAAGAGGAAAATAGAACTGGGTTGTGTGTTTGATTCAGTAAAAAAACTGCATGCGGATGTTGTAAGTCAAAATATAACTAACGCTGGCGGGCCGGAGGCCAGTAGATACCTGCTGGATCTTTGTTCCCCGTTGTCGTCATGGGCTGGGCCTGTTAAAAACAAAACCAACCTTGGGCAGTCTACAACCCAGTTGAAACTTGCTCGACTTGAAAAAAAAATATACGTGCTCAATAAACGAGAGAATTCTGCAAGTACAGACTGATAAATAGGATGCAACACGGATATTGTTTTTTTATCGTGATAATAAGTGCATGCACTTGTTTCAAAAAAATTGGAGAACTGGGAATTCGAACGGCGGGTGCTTATGCTAGCCATCAAATAAAAATCAGGTGCCTGAAAATTTGTTTCGAAACAAATGATTCAGCTTTATATCCACGTCGACCCTCGGCATGATGGTTGGAAGCAAATGCAAGTTCATACCAAAGATCGTTAACAACAATACCAACTTGCGGACGACAAGGTAGTACAACTACCAATACCAAACTAACTTATAATCTTTTTACACCTGGCCCTAGTGTTTGTCTGGTAGAAAATCTTGCAGAGGACCAGCTCCCGCTCCTTGTCTTGCTCCAGGTCCCCGAGGTGGTACTGGTGCATCACCCAGTTGGTCCTCTGCTGGTCGAAGTTCTTGTTGGTGTGCAGCACCAGAACCTTTTTTGTTATCCGTCTGCCGGCCGTTGACCATCACCGGCAAGGTATTGCCGGTCTTGTGCCACATCGCGTGCATGCCACACTCCGACTGTATCTTGCGACGCGTCCACGTGCCCCTTTTGAACGCTCTAGAATTGCGCTGGAAGAAATGCTTCCTTAGGCCACTCAGTGTGATACCTGTAGTATAATGGAATACAGGTTTTAGTGTACCTAGTTGGCATTTTCATAACATCTTTGGCATGTTGCAGTCACTTGTTTCACTTTTTATTAACTGTCAAATTGTAATTGCTTCACCAGATCTGCGTCTAAAAAGAAAAATAGAGCTATAAACAAAGGAATATGTTTGTGCAAGTAGACGGCCGATCGGTGTCTTACCTGGAAGTTTCTCAGGTTGGGTGTAGCATATGACGTGCTCGCTGTCGATGGTTGGTATGAACAAATCGATGAGAGACTGAAATCTCGCGCTGTCAGCACTCACTTTGGCCTCAAGGTGCTTGATCAGCTCCTGATCCGTGGGATCAAACTTGACGCCAGCCGGCAGCACCGGCCAATCCTTCTTCGACTTGCATCGGTAATTCCAGTTATATGATACTCAATGTATGATCAATCAACTGTTTTAAGTGAATGATGAAAGATTTCGACAGATAAGTGGTACTACAAATCTGAAGTCCAGAATACCCGAACACGCCGCCGGGATTCTTGTGTCACCTCACGCGCAGCGTGTTGTCATGTCAATTCAATGTGTGGACATGATGAATAATTTGACCGACGTATACTAGTACTGCTACTATACTACTTACTAGTCGTATTTAGTGTCACAATTTATACATAGGTTTAACTAACAAATACGCACTTGAAGCCTAACTGATATATATATATGGCTTCTGCACAGCATGTCCATCATCATTATCAGTACATCCTACGCAGGTGAGTTAGGATGCACTTGATCCCAGGAAGGTATCTATCCTTCAAACCAGAGGAGTGCTTCAAACTAACAACAGTACATAATATCCAACAAAAGAGGGTCGTGCTACAGCAGCAGAATACATGGCTCAGTCTACATATCAGCACGAATCAAGTTGTGCATATTTTCTGTTGGCATGAACCACATCGCCGCATGTCGGGTTTGCAAAAGCCATCCATCGCATGGAAGCTTGATGCCTTTCACACACTGAAGATTATCTGGCAACAAGCTGTGTCGACGAATCTCTGGATATGGTGATTCATGAAACCCATGGTATGA
>NC_041387.1:639108040-639113805 GCF_002162155.2 Triticum dicoccoides
AAGCTGCATAGCACAGTAATCATCGCCGGTGATATGATCGATGATTGGTTGGATGATCGGAATAGTTGAGCCCGAGGAACAAGGAGTGGTTGCCGAGGCTGTAAACCCACCTCCAGTTGAATACACCTGGCCCAACGGAGGTGGGATCTTTCGCGAACACGAAGCAGCCATAGCCATCAATGTCACGAACGCCCCACGCATTGTACTGCATGTGGTTTGATGTAACGGTTTGGTCAATTTGGTACGTGTGAATGAGCATCAAATGACCGCCGTCAGCTGAACGAGTGATAAACCACCACCCATCGGCTGGTATGATTCCAGGTCTTGGAATCATGAAGGCCAGCGCATTTGCGTCTGCTGCAACAATTCAAATTGGAGACCAAAAGGACAAAAATAAATAATCATGTTCAGAGTATGTGTGGAATTAAGATTATTATAATAGTGACACATATCATAGACAGAGAATTGCAATGCCGTGGTCATAATCATACCCCAAGTTAAAAAAATAAGCCAATGGCTTTCATATTCTAGCAATATGTCATGGTTCAAACATCATGTAACAATGAGAGGAAAACAACTATGACAGCGCCTACTCATATTCTACCATAGCACTTACTACTACTCTTCTCATATCAACTATAAGCAATAACATGCGTTGTTATAAACATCTTGTAAACGAGAGTAACATATAGCAATCATGATGTTATGCTCATAATATGTATTCTAACAATCATTAGATGCCAATTGTTCTTATATCAACTCTAACAATAACATGTGTGGTCATAAAAATCTAGGAAATGAGAGGAACATATAGCAATGATGTGGTTATAGACATGCTATGCATTCTAAATTTGTAATAAATGAACAGGAAGTCGTATTCATAAGGTAAAGATGAGATGAGATAGAACAATTACACGACGATAGATTCCACCAGTATAGTCAGTCAATCTGTGCGTCGACCGCGTAAACGATGCCATCGTGCACTATAGCATCAGACAGAAATGTTGCCTCAACAGGATTGATGATGAGCCATAACCATGTATGGCGACCAGATTCCAGATAGACTAATCCCATGTTGAACAAGGCAATGAGCTTGTAATCCATGTAGTCTTCTGATGGTGTGGGCACTTCGCAGATTACAACTTTCTGCAAACAGAGGTCGAGCCAAAAGCTTGACACGTCTCGTGCATAGTAGGCAGGAGTGTCCGGCGGGCCGCGAGGCTCGATGGCGGCGGTATCCAATGATGGAAGGGTGATCTCTCGCTGGGTGTAGATATCCACGAGACGCCATGGACTACCGGTGTGGTGGATGAGGATGATCCAGTTGGCCTTCATGCCCGCCCAGTAGTGGCTGCGCATGAAGGACAGGTGGACGGGTAGTGGTAGCATGTCGAGGGGCACCACGGCAACCTCCGTAGGATCGTCAAGTCGGTGTCTGGGCCACCTGCGAGGATCGGGCATCAGCAAGCAGGGTGTCTTGAAAAGAGTCGGCCGGTTGCAGATGAGTAGACGATACAAAGACATCGAGCATGCTGCCAGACGGGCGGTGCTGAGTAGGTCCATACGACTACAGATCTGCTCCAAGAGAACATCGGGGAGGGAATTCCAATCGTGGCTCTGCGTGTCAGTCAGTTCTTCTATTGGGGTTTTCGGTGCCTGCGAGCCAGCGGGGAAGTGGATTCTGGCGGGCGAGCGAAGAAGCTTCTCCTCGTGTGGTCGAGTAGTGAGCGGGGGGATATGGTACACGCGAGCTACCAAGGAAGATGGTGCGGGCGGGTGAGCAGTGAGCGGGGGTAAATGGTGTGCGACCGACCATGGGGAAGAGAGGAGTAAGAAGAGTGGAAGATGGGGAAGAAAGTGCATTCAATCTCAATTCTACTAGTACTACTACCAGGATATACCGTCCTTCAGAGTGTAAATAGTTACACCGATGACATGTGGGTCTACCACAACAGGGCCCATATGTCAGTTAATGGAGGACAGAGGTGCGTATGCGTATTTGCGGAAGTGTGCTCTTCTGGCAAACATGATGGCAGTACTGGGTAAGGCTGATTTAGTAACACCAACACGCTGGTTCAGCTTATTAATTACGTGTTCCATCTGCTGCAGCGTGTATTATCACTTCACTGTGAAGACTAGTTGAATAGTTCTCTCTGACCGAGATGGGGAATAATGGATCGCGAGGACTTCCATTCTATAGTATCCCTATGCCTCTACGCTCACTTCACTCATTTTGCTCCGTACCTAGTCACTTGTTGAAATCTGTAGAAAGAAAAATGCTCCGTATTTGGGAACATAGGGAGGCTTTTACTCCGTACTACTCCCTCCTTTCCGGTTTATAGGGCTCAATTCAAAAATCTCACCAACCAAGGTAGATGGTGAGTGGTGGAATATTTTTGTAATTTGCAAAAGCACCCAATTAATATCTTGTTTTCCTCAAAATTTATGTTTACCAATGTATTCATTGCAATGCATGCATGCATAAAGTACATGCATTGGTCAATTTTTTCTTAATACTTGCGTGCAATTATTTAATGCACCTTGGAATCTGAACTTATGATGGGAACTACCAAATTGAGCCTTATAAAATGGAAAAACTGAGATTTTGAGATAAGCCTTATAAACCGGAAAGGAGGGAGTATTTGGGAACAGAGAGAGTATCACCATATGGAGGGAACAGAGGAAGCTTGAAATATGAACATGTCAATGGGAGGGAGTAAGCCCCATGCATGCATGCATGCATGCAACATGTAACACTCACACGTGCACATGGACGCACGCAACACTCATGCACCCATGCGGCACACAGCACACGACGCAACACACACGCTCACGCTCAAGTGCTCAACCTACTCCCTACGTCCTTGAAAGACTGTACATTTAGAGATTTACACATTGACCAGGGCATAATTAACGCCCAAAAGTAGCAGACTTATGTGTGCATGCGACCATTGAGATAAGAAGATTAAATGAAGGTCGTTGCATAATGTAATTAAGGATAGACATCTAGCCTATACCTACAGCACAAGTTGGTGCATTAGTCAATCAATATCGGTTTAGATTAAAGGCTAAATGCATTGGAAGTGTAGATGTACATCATGTATTATACTCTTTGTTTTATAGCCGATGTACACTCTCTGTTGGAAGACCGATGAAGGACACGTGCATGCACTCACATACACAGCCAGGGCGGTTCGCGCACAAGGGTTGGACCCGTGTCGCGCCTGCGTAAAGTTTTGTTTAACTTATTTCTTTGCTCTGCCAACTGACATGTGGGACCCAGAAACCAGGTGACAATTTAACCAGTCAACAAAGTGCCACGTCGACTATGTGGCCGGTCAGTAGGGTGCAATACGGTGCTCTACGATGAGCTAGTGATCGTATAATCGCCGCAAAACTATATATAGTGATCGTAAAGAGCGTATTGTTACATACGTTGACCGCCAGTGTATTTTTCTTGTTTCCAATTAAGCCATATTAATCGGAAAGGACGCAGTATGGACTACTACTACTAGTACTAGTACTGCTTTAATGTGTCCCGTCAACTCGCCGAACGAGGAGAAGCTTGCTTACTACGCCTCTCCCTCGCCCACGCGTGCGGTGGTTCGCAGGACGAGGAGAGGGTTTTGACTACAGCGCCCTCTCCCTCTCCCTCTCCCTCTCCCTCGCCCTCGCCCTCGCAGTGGACGTGCAGCAGTTCAATCGGTGTCAGATTGCCAGAAGCATATTGTACTGTAGTATCATCATTGTTGGACCTTCCAAAAAGGCGAAGAGCCAAGTGCAAGGTTCACACGAGTACGAACTGTTGAACCTCCCGAAGAGGCAAAGAGCCAAGCGCAAGGTTTTATAGAAGTTGTCGTCCTAGTAGGAGTGTACTACAACTATAGCAAACGATGCTACTGTATGATGCCGCCATGTCACGTATATCCAAAGTTGTGCCACCTTTTTTTATCAAAGAGCGTGTTGGAGCCCGTGAAACAACCACACAAGTTGCACGTACACATAACACATTTACTAGTAATAAATTCTAAAGGACAAATGCCAGTATGCCACACAAGTTCATCTCCAATTCATGTGATAAATTTGTGCACGACTAGTCTACATATATTCAAAGTGCTACCGTTCACAATTATCGTACTTCACTTACACGTTATAGATGGACTACATGTCCTCCTCCAGGTTCCAGTCCTAGGTGTTCTTCATGGATGTCACGATCCATAGCGGTGGGCAACGGGAATCATTGTTGCAGCTTTCTATTCCGGTTCCACACGATGGAGACTCATCCAAGCTGAAGTGGCATAAATCAGGGATAGCATGTCCTAGCATGTCGTTCATCCGGCGGTGCGCACTGAAGACACAACCATGCTTCATGAACGGCAGGCCTTCCGTGTCGTGCACGAAAGGTGGCATCCGTTTCACAATGGGGTAACTGTCCCCGATGAAAAGCGAGTACTCTCCAAGAGTGTTCCTCGGCACCCACGTAGAATCACGGGGGTCGAACTCGGCGCCGTTCATCTGATACACGTGGCATCCCAGATCTGGACACATGGTGACGTACATAGTCAAGGTCCATGCATAATAATGTTGTGCTCAAATATGGCGGTCAGTAATACTGTGCAGCAAATAGTACTACTCCGGTATAGAGGAAGTAAAATAACCGGCTTATTACATATAGCCACTCTTGGCTACATGGATGAGATAGTAAGACATGGAAAAACAAAAATGGTGACAGCTAGTGGGTTCAAGTCTTCAAGGGCCTAGCTATCTATACGCGTCCTCCAAGGTAAAAAGTACTCCTACTAGTACTACAAAGTATACTACTAGTACAACAATGAAAGAGAAGGCGAGAGGGTTAAAAATGGAATACCTGGGTAGATGGTGACGGTCCGATCGTGGGAGATTGTGTGACCATGTTGCACATCAGTGGTACCATGGGTAACAACTGCTAAGACAGTTGATCCCAATATGCCAAAGTCAGCTACAAGGTTCCAGGTTAGACCGAATGGCGGATGCAAATGCACATCCAGGATCGGCGATCTTATTTTGATCGGGGCATGACTGGTCCCTGGAAAATAACGGAGTACCATTAGGGATGCAAATGATGGTTTGTGCATTCCGTTTGTAATCTCTCGTACCGTAGGATGGCAACTAGATGAAACAAGTCCCCTGGTTTGTCACCACGAAGATGCGGCCTAGATGGCGCACGGTGTCTTCGAACGTGTGGGGGTACAAATCTGTCGCCGCCAACATGTGCCAGCCTCTGCCATTTCTGCCTCTTGCATTGATGGCAATCCTTATGTCAAACACCGTGATGAGATAGTAATCGTCGTAGCCGCGTCGCTTTGTCGGCGGGTCCGCAATTGCTATCTTCTTCAATCTCATGTAGGCATCATCATACGTATTCAAGCCCAGCCAGTCCAGAAGGCCGATCCAAATGGTGGAGAAGGGGTCTATCGAAACGGCCGCACTGCTGTGGATGTTGTGCAAAATGATGGTGGTACCCGACCGGAGGTATGCAAGCCAATCTTCGTTGGCACCGACCCAGACCTACACTACTAGGGAAAAGCCTAGCAGCAGCGCGGGTTTTGGCCCTCTCAGTAGCGCGGGTACCGGCGCTACTAATAAGGCGCTACAGCTAACGTATAGCAGTAGCGCCTGTTGACCCATGCTACTGCTACTAATGAATAGTTGTAGCGCTCTTTGGAAAACGGTGCTACTGATATTATCTGCAGCACTTTTCAGCAGGAAGCGCTACTGGTAAGTCG
>NC_041387.1:639114128-639195993 GCF_002162155.2 Triticum dicoccoides
CCCCCCCCCTCGCTACTACTAGTTTTATTAGTTTTTTTTCCTGCATATTTGTTTTTTATTTGTTTTGTATTTGAATAGGCTTTATACAATAATCTTTAGCATATCATCCACATACAAATGTAATCATAGCATATACATACAATTAGTCTCATCAAATCATGTCATCATCATAATCATCATCCAACACAAAGTGGTCTCTCATCATCAATCTCGAAAATAGCGATACAAGTCTCAATTACTTGCAAATACATCGTCATCCATCTAAACAATGATATACGCGAGAATAGCTATCACTTTGAGTACATGAGTTCGTATCCCTCTCTCGCATTAGCGTGAACCTAAACTAAGTACTGTGTGTCGCTCGAAAACCGAAAACCGGTACACCTGGGCCTGACACTCCGGCCACTTGTCGTATATATACTCCTGGCGTAGCACTTCTTCGCCATCTGTGATCTATGCACCTGCATCGTCACATGAGTCGATGATATGCAACATATATAGTTGAGCAACAGAAACAGAGACTTGGCAAAAATAGAAACAACATATCATAAGCATAAATAACAAAGTTCATCGTACCCAAAATGACCTAACTAGAGTGATTTTCGCTAGTCGAGGAGGAGGACGGTTTAATTACATCACAAATAAAGTTTCACCGTGCATAACTCAAAGTTTTGTCATAAAAGAAAGTATGGACTAAACGGACACATTGTCATATATCGACAATCACTCCATCATGTCGTGCCATCCATCCATGTCAGGGAGATAGTCATCGAGCTTAGTGAAAGGCTTCATGTCGAGACGCTGAGAGGCTATCCATGTTCGGACGTCTTCCCACGACATTTGTCCTTCTGCATGGAACATCCCTGTTTTTCCGACGACCTCATTCATGATGATTTGGGCAAGTTCACGCTGGATGTTATAGAACTCAGCTCGAAGTCGATGATCCTCGATATCTCCTATGTCCTTTGCCCATTGCAGAATATGGGCATTGCCAGATCTAGGTGCCATGTGAAGGTTCTGGTGATCCTGTCTGTACTCTAGCATGTGGTGTAGGACATAGAATCCATCATTAAGAGAATCATTCGGTTGCTAGATGCAGCAGAAGTCGGTCTTATGGCTGAAGGCGGCCCTGCCGCCCCTTCTCTTCTTGTCCCTAACCTCTCCACCCCTTGCTTGGTAGTAAAACATAGCACTGTCGAGAACATCTTTGATGTGGGTGTAATCCTTTTTGTGAATGTTCTTTGACGAGTCCAAGTAAAGAGCGTGGGAGAATCGGGGGTAGAGGATGATGAGGACGGCGCGCCCGCCGCTGCGCAAAATAAGTACACCTCAAATTAATTAGCATCCACCGTGCAAATGAATTATTGAAATCGAAGGAAGGATAGCAGCGCGGATGACTTACACGGGATGATAAGGCACGAGAATCGCCTCCTTGTCCTTATTGGCGAGCATGAAACTGACGATGTAATCCCTCGCGTGTTCACGATGTTGTGCACAGACTCCCAAGAAGCCCTCGTGCATGTAGTATGGGTCAGCGACACAGATAAAACGTATCTGCTCAACCCCAATGATGTAGTTCATGTGCAAGGCATAAAGGCGGACAAACGTAAAATCCAGCTTCTTCACGTGAAACATGTCGAATATGTAATCGAATCGGAGGAAGAACTTATCCGCAGGGAAGCCGTCGACGTACGACATCTGCCGCGGAACGTTAACCACGTAGAGTGGGTATCCTGGATCTTTCGAGGCGATGAGGCCTTTCTCTACCCGCAGCACATCGTCATGAAGTCTCCTTAGATCGTCGAATCTGGCCCGTAGCGCTGTTTCAGGTAGGATTGGTCGACCGGGGATATGCCATTTATCAGCATCGGGGATATCTACACGGTCCTGAAGCCGAGGCTGCTGAGGCGGTTGGATCATAGAATCAGCTTTTTTGCCTTTCCTCGCTCTCTTCCTAGGCTTCTTTACCACCGGATGGTCGTCAATAATACGTTGAGACGGTAATTCAGGCACCGACTCATGATGCTCAAACCCTGAGGAGGCTCCAGTATAGACATACTGTTCAGCGCCATCGTCATCCTCATCCTCATCCATGGCGACGTCATCAGCGACTAATGGAGCCACCTGCTTACCCCGTCCGCTATCACCCAACCCAACACCCGACGCTAATTGGGTAGCTGGGGTGTTGATGTTCATACCTTGCTGAGGTTGCGTGCTCGTGGGTGTGCTCCCGGCCGCCTCCAGACGAAGCAGACTCTTTGGCCACAACAGGACCCACCCATTGCAACAATCACCAAGCCACCGCGGGGTCTCGTCGTCATCCCCCACTAGTATTAGAGGAGGCAAATTCTTGTGGCCCGGTTTGACACTGGCCACGGAAACCTTGAAGACGTTCGGGGGGATCGACCGGCTGTGGAACAATGGTTCCTTCGGCTCCATTATCGTCCCCTTCCCCACGTCCACCTTCTGTTCACCGATGGTGTACAATATGGTGCACGGGGTTTCGTCGGCCTGCAAAGAAAAGTCTGCGACGTGAGACATTCGAAAGGCAACGAAAACGGGAGATTATACATTTATATTGAAGGGGGGCGGTGTGGCAGATACCGTGAGGGCGCCGAGCTCAGCCAAAGAGGAGGCACCACCGAGCACGTCCGATGCGAGAGCCGGTGCGGGAGCAGGTGCGGGAGCAGGTGCGGGAGCCGGTGCGGGAGCAGGTGCAGCCAAGAAGTCAGCAAGGGGAAAGTCCTCTGCATTTTTTTCTGGATTTTGCCTTGTCCAAGTGTAAACGCCCATCACCAAGGAAGTAGATATATCTGCAATCGCCTGTTTTCCGGCAGCTACCGCTGTTGCGACTGTCTGAGATGATTTCTTCTCAACCTTCTTGTCGATGCTTTCTTCAGTTAACCTCCATCTTTCCTTTTTCTCCTCCGTGGTCTCACGGTAGTACTTCTTCCACGTGGCGCCGTCTCCGACACCGTGCACGCGTCCATACGACAGTCGAGTATCCACCGATTGTTGTTTCAATATGTTCAACACCCGGTTGAATGGAGTGTCCCACTTGGGCCTCGCCAATGCCTCAGACGGCGAGTCGCTTTCGGTCGCAATCCGGTGCTGCTCTCTCTGCAAAAGGCACAAGGATCGTTTACAAATATGACTAACGTGTGCAGTCGAATTGATCAGAAACTAAAATTACCAGCAGTCTCATGAACTCCGTAATGACCGGTGTTGTCTCGTAAACCTTCTTCACTGGGTCCCAACGGTGTCGGGCCCTTAGGACGTCACGCTCCTGCGGGACGGTGAAATATGCCAAGGGGTCTGGGATGCCCAGACTCGCGGCTTCCGCGTCCTCCTTGGCCCATTTGGACCTCTTTCCGCCGTAACCACGGCTTCCGAGGTGGTGGGTCCCAATGTTCCTCTTTTTGAAGCCCCTTCATGTACTTAGACTTTTCTTTGGCAGCTTCGGCCTCGCAAGCCTCCTTGAATATTTGAAACTGCTCTTCCGTGATTGTCGGACTATCCTTTACAATCTCGGAGTAGGGTTCCCCGTCGTTGATCTTTGCTTTCACTCGATTTTTCCAGGCGGCCAACGCGTTGCTAAACTTGGTCATGGCGTGTTTGTTTATCTTCTTCATTGCCGGGTCCTTGTCTGGATCTTCATAATCCTTCTCATTCCGGCCCGGGAACAAGAATATCTGGTGAAACTTCTTTAGGAGGGAGCTCCTCATATTTTCTATCTTCTTTAGATTATCATCGTTGATGGTGGCGGTTGTCCGTATGATGCAGCCTATTTGATTGCCGTAGCACGCGCGCGCTTCCTCGGGCGCCTTTGGCTCAAAATTGCCGTCATCCACCTCCGTGACCACCAGTCTAGTAGTCCTGAGTTTGTTAGGAACCCGTTGCCTCTTTGCTTTCGGTTCTACACTGGCTCCGCTCCCCGAGGCAGCACCAGTCTCAGCGCCGGTCTCGATGCCGATCTGAATCTCAGCGCCGGTCTCAGTCTCAGCACCGGTCTGCGTGTCGGTCTCAGCACTGGTCTGCGTGTCGGTCTCAGTCTCCAATGCCACCGGTGGGCCCAGCAACAACATCTGTTGATCGTCGGTAAGGCTAAAATATTCGTCTACCGCCCGGTAGACGTCGTCGCAATCACCAGAACCCTGTCCTTCATCGTTGCTAGCCATGTTTCCTATGATTAAATCTAGTCAATTAATTCTAGACCTAATAAAATGAATAATGACATAAAAAAGGACTATTGTTTTGCAGGAATGTTGACTCCTTCCTGGTGCGGCAAATCCCGGGCACTCGATATGTCCTAGTTTGTAGCACAAGTCATGCCGAAATTCACGGGAAATTTCGGCATGACCTTCGCTAAATGGTGGACAAATCGAGAACCTGAAATTTGCCGGAACAGAAATGAATCAACATTCCGGCAACTCATAGGCCACTCAGCATCATTCCCTGGAAACAACAAAGCCACTTGGGCACAATCGAACAACTTCAATGAAAAGATATAACATGACCACTTCAATGAAAAATAAAATTTGCCTAAATTCTTTTCCTTGAAAAATAGTGGTCTTTTCAAAAATCAAAAACCTTTGCCAATCTACTTAACCTAGCTTGTTAATCCAACGAACCTAATTAACCTACCTATTTAACCTAGTTAGTTAATCTAGTTTACCTAGATAATTAACCCTAATTAAACTAGTAAACGCAGCTAGTTTTCTGTCAAAGCCTAAAATAAATTTTTGCACTAATTAACCTGGATAATTAACCTAATTAAACTAGTTAACCTGACTAGTTCTCTGTCAAAGCCCTAACTAAGTTTTTGCACTAACCTAGATAATTAACCTAATTAAACTAGTTAACCTAACTACTTCTCTGTCAAAGCCCTAACTAAATTTTTGCCCTAACCTAGATAATTAACCTAATTAAACTGGCTAACCTATGCATGAGAGAGAGAGGAGGGGTGGGGGCTTACAGATGATGGCTCCGGTGGTGGCGACGGAGGCAGTGGTGGCGAGGGAGGCAGGGGCATCTCCGATGACGGCGAGGGAGGCAGGGGCGTCTCTGGTGACGGCGAGGAAGGTGGCGTCGACGGTGGCTCCGGTGGCATTGACGAGGCCGCGCGGCTCCGTGGCGTTGGGGGCGGCTCCAGTGTCGTCGACGGCGCACGGCTCTGGTGGCGTCGACGTCGGTGGCAAAGTGGGGCGACGGTGAATCGGGGAGACGGCGGCGCGCGGGGTGGGTTGAGGGATTTGGGGGAGAAGTGACCGGGGGGAAACGGTTTTTTGGTTAAGTCAAACTTAGCGGTAGCGCATTTCGCAAAACGCGCTATCGCTAAGATAGCTATAGCGGTTTTTGCAAAACGCGCTGCTGCTATAGCTATGTAAATTTGTTCCTTTTTTAATTTCCTTTTCTGTTTCTATAGCGGGGGTCTAGGACACGCGTTGCAGCTACGTTAGCTATAGCGCCTCTTACAAACACACGCTGCTGCTATGCCTTCCTCCGATTTTTCATTTTTTCATTTATTTTGCTTTACATTTTATTTTTTCCTTTCTTCTTTTTCTATTTCTTTCATTTTCATTTACTTTTCTATTTGTTTTTCATCTTATTTTATTTTTGTTAGTAGTAGCGCTCTTCCCTGGAAACGCGCTGCTAATTATGCCCTAGCGGTAGCGCGTTTCATCTAAGCCTACTACTATGCGTAGCCTATCATTCTGCCAATGGGAATATTAGTAGTAGCGCTTTCGCGACTACCAGCGCTACTGCTAAGTTTGTATTTGTAGCACGGTTTCTCTTAAATCGCTACTGCTATATAGCACTAGCACGCTTTTTTGACCCGCGCTGTTGCTAAATTTCTGTGTATAAGGTTTTCCCTAGTAGTGCTATATATAAGACGGTGGGCAGCGGAGAAATTACGGGATGGAAATGGAATAACTAAGTACTACATGATCAAACTCCATTACTGACCTGCTCATCGTACAAAATCCGACTACCTCTCAACGTCGGCAACTCTAGCGGAGTCAACGTGCAACCATGGCCAGGGAGCGGTGGACTGTTTGAAGGATTGTCCCATAGAAGAACCTTCTCCTCGAGGACGCATGGAAGACCAACAAGCATGGCCTTTTCCCAAGCCTGTTTAAGCAGTGTCTTGAAAAAGTTGGTGCAGGAAGCACCGAGTCTTGGGGTGGTGAGGACGTCGGAGTGGCGTGCGATTTCTCCCAAAGGATCGTCGTCCAAGGTCTCCCAGCCCCGACGAGGAGGAGAACCGCCTGGCGAATCCATTGGAGCAGCGATGAACTGCCTTCTCTTTGGGGGGAGGGTAACTGGTGAGGAGGAGATAAGAGCGTAGTAACCGCAGGGCCTCGTCCCTTCCAACTGTAGATCGTTCCTCAGCAAAGGGGTGATGCTATTATTTACTACTAGTACTAGCATTATGGAGCGTTAGGCCTTCCACTATGTAGGCCATAATCGGTGCCAAATTTACTTTTTGACATTTAGCACCGATGCCCTACATTGTCCAGCCCGGTGCCAAGTAAACAATTCTAGGCATCGATGCTTCTACTTGCTCCGGTGCCAAATTCGTTGAGCCAATAAACTAAGCGCGTCTTGGTCCTTTCTCACGCGAAGCAACACCCCGTGACACTGGTCCTTGGGTAAGTTGGGCAGATATATTGCTAATTTATATGCATGCGGGCCCGTGCTGGAGTGGATGTGAAATCTTTCACATTATGTGACCGGTGCCATCAAAAGTTCAACTGCCATCTGCGTATACGTGGCTGGCTTTTAAGAAATGTTGCACCGAGTACATAGTGGAGGGCCTTATGGGATTGCATTATACTCTAAATAATAGCACTAGTAAGAAATTTTTGGCACTAGGTAGTAGTTTTTGGCGTGGACTAAGAAATTTTGGGTATGTTTTTGCCATTTTTTGTACACGCCAACTAGTGTCAAAAAACGTCTTACATTATGTGACGGAGGAGTACGTACTCGTACTATAGCAGTACTAGTACTACTTTTCTCAACTAGTAGTGCGATGTACTGTACTTCTAGTCTAGTCTAGTATAGTGCACCAGTTTTGAACTCTTGAATCTCAGGGCCAAGGAGCTACAGTTGGAAGTGGAGGGTACTACTGTTCTCTAGAACCATCGTTGTACTATCAATGCATGGGAAGTACACCTGCGTAGTGGCCTAGTGGGTACTCTCGGTGCTCTATTCAGCCGCTCCTCTCACGTAGCTGGCCTACTCAGCCGCTCCTCTCATGAACAGGCTAGCAGCCTGTTTATCAGCGACAGTTACTGCGGGGGCAGAACATTTGAGTTATTTGATACAGCGAGACTAGGCTTTTCGCTTCCATTTGTGGAGGTGTAATGGATCTCTTCGAACTTTGTTAGTAGTTCCTTCTTTATGAATGAGATGAAGCAAAGCTTTTGCCTCCGTTTCAAAAAAAAACACATCAAGAGGAATTTCTTCTATAGTAGAGCCGATAATGGAGTGAAGTCCATGCGTGCAACGCCACAAGCTACAGAGTAGTAGTAGAGCACTTTACGTACAGAGCCATATTGCACAATTCCCAATGCCTCGCCAGGCTTTTCCGGCTCCTCGAGCTTAATTGGGAGGCGCTAGTTTAAATATGCTACTACTAGCTGATGAGGAAGCTACAAGCAAGGTGCGGCTAGGGCGAGCACGTGAGCCACGGGATGCTGGGAAGGAAAACCCGTTCACATGGCTAGGTTGTCCAATGCACCCAGATTGTGGGGCCGCACGTCTGTTTGACTTCAAAACTCAAACTACCCGTGTAAAATATTGGCTCGCAGCGAAGTGTAGTAGTACTAAAAATTTTTAAAGGCCACTGTGCGTTCGGCCGGGATCGAACCCACAAAACGAGGTATACACTCCTGCGACCACTAGTAGTACTCGTTGGAGTACAACGCAACCTAGAATCGCCTTTTGTTGCTAGTAGTACGTACATTGTTCCTTACAAGAAACCCCTAAAATAATGCAAAAACCCATTAAAATGCCAAGAAACTACTACCACTTGCATACGTGGCAGACTTAAGATAAGACTACCTTATCAACCATTGTACATGCTCTTACCAGCAAAAATCCTCGAGTGACCTCCTACCTCCGGCCCGTCCACTTAGTCATCCTCGGCCATGGGATGTAGCTACCGCCACCACTGGAAGGTGAGGTCAAAACCGCCGGTGGTGCGGAGCCCATGTTGCGGCAGCCCGGATGCCAGCTCCGTTCGGCCCTCACGGCCGCTAGCTAGCCAAGATAGCTCTGTCCAGCTGCTTGTCTGCAAGGTTTGCTAGCTAGATTGGCACGGCAGCGCGGCGGCTTGCTCGCGCGTGCCGCGCTAAGGCCAGCCATCTGGCTCGAGCGAAGGCCAGTGCGACGGCTTGCTCGCTCGTGAGTCACGCTCGGGCCAGCCTGCCAACCCGTGCGGAGGCCAGCGTGGCGTCCGGCCCGTCCGGCAGAGCGGCGGCCAGCTCGCTCATCACCGGCGCCACCGACAAACACGCATCAGTACTGTTTGAAAGCAATGTTCAGGAAAAATAATGATTTGAGGGGGGATAACAGGATAGAAGGTCAGATGTGGGTCCCTCGTGTCAACGGTCAAACAAAATGTGTTGGTTTAAGCTGCCTCCTCAGCACGGACGTGTGGGCCAACCCTGTCATAAATGGGTTTAAATGAACCTAATCGTTAGGAGTACTAGGTAGTAGTTTTTGGCGTGGATTAAGAAATTTTGGGTATGTTTTTGCTATTTTTTGTACAATAGATTCTTCCTAGGGCTGGTTGAAAGTGGTAGTTTTTTGTTAAATACTCTACATATTGTAAGTAGGAGTGAAAGTTAAGCTTTGGAAGCCAATAAGCAAGGCTAGTTACATAGTGCATATGTGTACATGATTGAAAGTAAATATCAACCATGAGTGACTAATATCTTGATGGAAAACTCGAAACTATGGAATACTAGGAAAAAATGCATGGTTGGAAATACTAGCAATGTTCATGTCCGTTCCAAGGAATCATAATTAGAATAATACTTATTCACAAACTTGGTACAAAACACTCTAATTTTCATATACATATGTCACTAGAGATATATTATGTTTCAATTAGAATATATTCCTTGGGCTGTTTTGGTGAGGTCAGGGAGGGATGTGGTTGGTTTTAAGATACTAATTATGGGTTTTTCTGCAAATTGGTAGACAAGTGGGATGTTGGTGAGAAAAGGCAACAACTTACCTCACAATCATTATATGTAGATCTAATGGTCAGAAACGACGGATGGCAGACACACCAGCATCAGTCTTGTGTAGGAGTACTAGCAAGATCCGTGCATTGCACGAAACATCAAGATGCATTTTTTTTATGAAACACTTGTTGTGATTGACCCTTGCGGGAGTAACCCATGTGTAAAAACTAATGATATCTCGAGAAATATGAGATAAGGTGAAGAGGAGTGGGGTGTGGTGGTGGTTGGTGGTCGGACTGAGTGGAGGCATGGGGATTGACGACACCGGCAGCGGCCACCAAGCCAGTTTGTTCCGGAGGCTTACTTTCTTAATTGCTCAACAATGAGGTTTGTTGGAGATAAGGATGAACGAGGGAAGGCCTTGTCTGCAAATATGGAGTGGGGTGCGGGTATCTTTTAGTTTAATTTCCATCCGTCAGATATAGATCGGATGGTCTATATTGCAAGATGGCACACGTACCATCATCACCAACTCGGTTTTTTATAAGAGAAGAAATATAAGTATGGAGATACAAACGTATTATCGATACTTGCTTCCGTAAACTAGCATCTACATTCTATACAACGCCTCGGCATGTGGGGCCTTAGCACAATGACCTCTCGACTGTGTAAAACAAAGATTTTCCCGTCGCCGACAAGGAGGGAGTGACGGCGGCGCGCTTTTTGGCTTGCTCTAGTCCTAGTAGTCATACTAGGTGGTCTAAGAATGTGTAGATTTATTCTTTTTCACGTCTCGTGTTCGTTGTACTACCACGACTATTGATGAATATACGGTAAGTTATTCACGGGGAAACCCTTGTTGAGTGTGTTTGCGAGAGAGAGAGAGAGAGAGAGAGAGAGAGAGAGATAGTGTGCATGTGTGATATGTTAGAGACTGAGGCAATGATAACAGATTCTTTGTGTCTATGTGTGTGGAGGATAGAGAGAGACATGTACATGGGGCTTTATGTTGTGTAACGTGGAGACACATATACATAATTAGAGAGTGAGTGCGTGAGATACACATGCGGACATGAGGAGAGATGAGGATCCAGATAAATGGGTGTTTGTGCGTGTCTGTGTGTGTTTGTGCACGTGTTTGTGTGTGAGAGGGAGAGAGTGTATGTGGAGTAGAGAGACCACTGATGATGTAAACCTAGTATAAGGGAAGGGGGAATGGTGTGACATGTGTAGTAGCGAGATAGCACGGGTGCGGGCGGGGGGAGCAGACTATTTGGAAGAGACATCGAGTGTGTGTGTGGGAGAGGGGTGTGAGAGCAAGAGAAAGAGAGAGCTAGCGACGGAGAGAGAGAGAGAGAGAGAGAGAGAGAGAGAGAGAGGAAGATAGGGGGCGAGAGGGGTCGTTTGTGTCCATAAATGGCGTATAGATAGGGAGACAATGTTGATGTTGTCCGAAATTGGCCTATGAACAGAGACGCAAGGGAAGCGAGTCATCGTGTGTGTGATATGGACTTCATGAGAGATCTAGAATAGATGGTGTAGAGAACAATGTGCGAAATCGAGAACGATTATACATTAGGGAGCTATGCAAAGAGTCACGACATATATGTATACAGGGAAGGAGCTGGGGCGGGTCCGCATGTGAGAGAGATAGAAAGAGGAGAGTGGTGCACAAGGAGACAAAGTGTGCTTGTTTGTAGTGGGGGTGGTGTGTGAGGTGAGTGCGCGAGAACCACATAACTAGGGACATAGACGTTTGGGGGCAACGTTTTGTGTGTATGGGAAATATACACTCTACATAGTGCGTGTGCTTGGGTAAGAGAGATAGCGGGAGACCTAGAGAGTGAGGGAAGAGATGTGTGCATGCCCGAGAGACAAAGTGATAGAGACCTATGTTGGGGTCCGGACTTTACAAGAGAGAGGGGTGTTAATGTGCTCGTGTCTTGGTGTTTGGGGGAGAGAACGACTTCTCTATGTGTGTGTGTGTGGTGGTGGTGGGGGGTTGACTTCAGATAAAGAGTGAGGTGTCTATATTTGAGGGACTTTAGTGTAATTGAGATATTGTGCACTCATGGTTGATCAATTTGTTTCACTGTTTGTACTATGAGATAACGATACTTTTGAACATGCGTGATATACCTTGATGTACCAGAATTACAAACCTAAGATTGGAATTTTGGAATTCAACTCCATCATTAGCTTTTGTAATTCATTTAAACGGAGGTACATTTTTTAAGCCGGGATTTCGTGATTTCAAATTCATATATCAAACCTAGATATATACACATATGGGCATGTTCAAACTTTATAATCATCCACTTTATTCATACACATACACATTGTTGCTTTTGTCATCATATTTAGGATAAACACATTTGGAATTTCATTTGAATTGGACCGTACGATGGTATTTGCTTGTAGTAGCTCAATGATCCATATTTGAATTGAATGATCAATCTAAGTTTCGAGTTGGAGACATTGATTTTCAAAACTTGCACTTTTTTTTGCGTGCAAAACAAACAAATTGTTGGCCATGATATCATAGTCGGCCGTACGAGAGCAGAATACTTATAATTTTAGGCGCCAAAAGCTTTCAAACTTCCCGCTCACATCGAAATATCACGCGCCCGAAAGTTTAGCCCTGCGATATTCCTATTTTACTCCTGCCACATGAACGGAAAAGGGTTGCTTTGGTAACTCCATTGTTTTCCCCTTTTGCCCTCAACATTCTTCCCCAGAGCCCCTCCCCTTCCCTCCCCGACCCCCCAACCACGGCAAGCCGCCAAATCTAGTCCTCCGTCGAAGCGGTGGACCTCACACCCCGCCGGATCTACCTTCCGCACCTTGGAACCCCCAACTGCCAACTCACCACTTCACCGGAGCCGCTTCAGCGACTGGCTTGTCCACCGCTCCAGATCTCCTTGACCGCCATCATGGTCCACCGCACCAGATCTGCTTAACCGGTGCCCTCGTCCACCACAGCGTAGGCCCTTCACTGACTCCCTCGTCCGCCCCTTCGCTAGCCCTTCATACAAGCCCTCGTCCGCCGCAATAGATCTGCCTCACCGAAAGCACTATACAACGCGCCCGCCGAAGCCTTCGTCCACTGCACCGGACCCGCTCCACGGACGCCATATTCAACTCCACCGACCCTGCTTTATCGACGCCGCAGCCTCATCAGGTTATTTCGATTTGTACTCCTTCGGTTTTTCTCTTTATCGTGCAACTGTTCACTTACCACAGATGAGCTTTCTTGTATGTCCACAGGCGCCGCAACCGTAGCACCGGAGCTGCTTCAGCGACGGCAACAGCTGGCCCAAACTCAACCGCAACACGAGCACCATCGATGATCCTTAGCTATCAAGTATGACAACGATACCCATACGCCGCCGAGCATAAGCACCGCACCTTTGAATTTCTTCAGGGCATCATTTAGTTTTTCATGAGACGCATTATTCTGCTTGCACCTGTAGGGCCATACTTCTGGCAGTGAACATGATTACATGTGCTAAATTACATACCAGTGCACATATAGTTAATATGCTTTAGTTTTTTTTTGATGCCACCTGTTGGTTCCATCAGACTGCTTATTGTTCTCTATGCATAATTACACATCAGCAAACTAGCATGTCGTTTCGTTGCTTTTTGTTCGTTTTACCCTACATTTTCTGATGCTAGCTATTACATCACTGCTCCAAGCCTCTGTTCATTACTTGTTTGTGTGTTCTTGATCTTCCCAAGTTGCATGACTAATTTGATGCTTCTATTAATAATGGAGCTGCCAACCCCATCAAGCAAAATATTTGTTCTTTTGGGGCTGGCACATCGAACAAGCATAAAAATAGAGGGAAGCAGATATATTGTCGTGTATGCACACACCCTTCTTTCATTAGTTTAGATGAACCATTGATGATCAATTCTGACCAGTGCATGCGATTAAAATTAATTTTACCTAAATAGATGGTGCAGAATAAACTACAACAACTAGATTTGCAACCACGGGATGCTGACGATATCTTCAAAGAACATTGCAACAGCAGCTAGGCTTGACAGCAACATATGGTAAGCCAGTATGTTTTAGTACATGTGAAATGTAATGCGAGTGGGCTGCTTTCTTGGCTTGTGCCCTCAATGTGTAATCCTACCGAATTACAAATAGTTCAGTTGTCTGCTTTGCTGTATTGCTTGATTCGAATGCTTATTTGTTGTTACGCTATATCTGAGTTGGCTAATATGTCAGCAGTGCCTGTTGTACTATCGTAGAGAAATGCATGCCTATTTCATTTGAGTCCTTAACTTTTCCTCTCAACTTCATCACAAGACTGTCTTCGTAGTTTATATGAGGCCACACTGTTAAGTGCTTTCTCAAATTATTTCAACTGCTTAGATGCCTTGGCAACTTAAATATAGCGGTTGTACACTCCCTTTCAACTAGGGATGTCAATTGGGTCCCGTTTAATCCCGATTAAAGTCCACTAGTGGTATGATAGTTCAAAAGAGTTTTTGTTTTTTGAGGAAAATGAACTAGGGAGGTAGCAAAAACTGACTAGATGGGACTGGCGGATGTCGTTTATTTGCCACTTACATCCCTAGTTTCATCTTACCATTTTAATTTCTTTTCGGCTGAGGCTGCTTCGAACCATTTAAATATAGTTTGCCATGCTCGGCAATAATTCGTCTGTCGTTTGCCATGTTAGCTCACTGCCTGGATCATACGGTAACTATCTCTTACTGATGTCCAGCAGAAACCTTTCAGGATGCCGTTCACACTAGGCCACAATGTACAACCCCAGAATCTATTTGTGGAAGCAGTGCGCCATCTATGTTACCAGATGGTAGCAGTTCAGAGGCAACACCGCCGGAGAGCAGTCTGAGCATAGATATTATAGTGCTTGAGGCTCTACTAGAGGCAGAAAGAGATGGTGTGGCTGCCATGAATGAGGTAATCTTTATCTTGAGGCTGGAAATTACGGAATTAGCGGCACGCATTATGCAAGCAACCCAAGAATTGGAGGAAGTAAGAATGTTGCATTTGAAGACGGAGGAGGTCCTACTGTTTCTTCTATCTGAAGCCCAAGGTAATCCCGGTTCTTCTTTAGATATCGGTTGAAATTGTCATTATATTATTGTACTTGCATGTTGTGTCATGTCTCTGAATGGATTATGTTGCAAGACCCCCTATGTTGTCCATGTGTTGTAATGATCCGAATTTTTTAGGCGAGGTAATCCTCAGTACTTGTATGATTGACATAAGATGAACTATTTTTCGTGTGAGCATATTGTATTGGATGAAATAACTGTTTGACTCAGAGTGTATCCAACTTACTGAATTCGAAGATCATGGCATTTCTAAATCATAATCATATATAAAGGTGGAATAAATCTTTGTTGTGGTTTTGAAGAAATAAATAACAAAACGTATAATTATCTATGGATATTCATAATCGAATACAAATTGGATTTGAATTTAGTTTGCCAGGTCCCAGGGCAAACGTGAATGCTAATTCTCCCAAGTTTTGAACGAAGCGGCTAAACACCCACTGTAATTTGTGGGCTGCCCGAAGCAAGTGTTTGCGAGATGGAAATTATTGTCTACCCCTGACACTTGACATCCTTATCGACCAGATTTACACTGTTGTCGATAGGGGTAGACTAGTAACTTCAATCAGACGTGACACGACGGCCTCTGAGCCCATTCAGACATGGTGGACGCCAAAAGTGGGCGGCAAAACACATTTGATTCAAGCTCGTCCGAAAGACATGTGTCTCTTCCTCCATTTCCCCATTCATACACGGTGGGCGGCAAAACAAACTCTCCTTGTCTGAAATTGATGTAGGCTAATATTTTAAATAGGGGCAGATGTGTAACTTCCATCAGACGTGACACAACCGCCCTACTTGTCAGCCCCATTCATACACCATGGGCGCCAACCGTGGGCGGCAAAACACCCTCTCCTCGCCCGAAATAGTTACTGGCAAATATTTGGGAGATGCGAGATTACCGTCCTATCCCCAACTGACGCGATGTCCGAAATTTTAAACGGGGGATAAGTTCGTAACCTTCCCCCCATTTCACAGAAGCGCGTCCCAAAGTTTGTGATCCCCCCTCCCCTCCATCTTCCCATTCATATACCGTCGGTGGCACGACAACCTCCGCACTGCGGCCAGCCTCCTCCATCCGCCACCCCATCCTCCACCTTGCCAGAGCCGCTACCCCTACCCCGAGTCCACTGCAAGAGATGGACGTCTCTCATCCACGGCGCTGGAACAGGATCCTTTCATCGCCTCCTCTCGCTTCATCGGCGCCGTCGACCACCTTGCCGTTGCCGCTCCTACGACCGCCTCGTCCACGGCAACAGGATATATCCCCCAACCCGGTCGTCTGCCGTCTAAAGTCTTCTTCCCCGCCGCCGACAACCATCGCACCCGCAGCACCCTCAACGTATCAGCATAGGCCTACACGGCGTCGCAAGAGAGGTGGTACTCTTCCATATGTGCTTAAGTTATTGATCTCACCCGGAAAATAGATCGTAATTTGTTTACTGTACTTTTCTTGTCCGTACCAAATCGTAGTGGCTAGTTGCAAGCAAACATTGGTTGCGAAGTAGCTTTGTCCAGTTTGCACCTTGAGATCCGCCATGGCACGGGCACTATATCGTAAAGCTTATGGTTTCCCTCCTTTATATTCACTACCATCATCGTAGGTGCTTCGTGTCGTGCTAGCACTGCTCCTCAAGACCTCAACCCAAAGCTTACATGTTGAAATACGAATCTGATATGATGCTCATATCACTAGAACAGAGAATGTTTAATTGGTCACCTAATGTTCCTATATTCGTTTCGAAAAGCATGTGCGCCACACACTGGTCCAGCTAGTTCCACTTTCCTGATTTTTCTGTTGATGCTTAGGGTTTTCCCCTTTTATCTACTCTACTATGATCTGCGTAGGTGCTTTCTGTCGTACTAGCATTACTCCACCCTTCAAGCTAAACAACACAACACTCAGAATTCGAAAGCTTAGTTGTTCAAATATGATTGTGATATGATACATATATTAGTTAACCGACACATTTAATTGGTTAGCTAAAGGTCCCACTTGAGTTTCCAAATGCATGTCGCGACATATAGAGAGACAGCATAATTGCATTTCTTTGTCACTTGTTGATCGTACTTTCTTGTCCATACCAAATCTTAGTTGTTATTTCAAAGCGAACATCAGTTGCTAACTACCCTTTGCGTGGTTTGCAGCTTCAGATCTGCCATCCCACTACCACGGTCAACACTGTACTCATCATGCTTATGTTTTCCCCATTTTATGATGACCACAATCAGCCTACGTGGTTCGTGTCGTAATAGCACTGCTCCACCCATCGAGCTAAACAAGCTTAGTTGTACAAATTCATATCTGATATTATTGCTGATATTAGTAAAACTGAGAGATGTTTAATTGGTTAGCTAAATGTTCCTACTTTAGTTTCGAAATGCATGTGAGCCACATATGGAGAGACCGGAAAGAATAGTATTTCTCTGTGTGCTCTGGTTCATCATGGGTGGCCAACCGACATTGTATTGAAAGACTTGTAATATCTTCAATCTGCTTGCTCTTCTGCTCTTCTTTAAGATGATCTTCTCTGCGGTCGACTGGTCAGGTCGAGTTGTTCTCCCTTCGTATATTTTGAATCTGTCAAGTCAGGTCGACTTGTTCTTCTTTACTATATGTTGAAGCTATCATCTGCGAAGTGTCATCACTTCTGGAGCTCTCATATTTTGAGTAGTAGGCCACATTATATTAATGCACACAACAAATTACAGCATGCATGGCATCTTTTAAAAGAATTGCAGAGATAGCACAAAGGGGTTTGCAGGGAGGCAGTATTGGATTAGAATCACTTCTACATTACAAAGAAAATCTCACTTGTTTTTATGTTTTCATGCATGTCAGATATTGAACAATATCAAAATGAATATGAGAATGGGCGCACGAGAGGAATATTGCGGAACGATCCACTGGCTAACAAACTTGGCATGATGGAGGATGGCCTATCTTATTCACCCATCAAGGTGCTTGCTCTAACTTTGCAGAGTTATATTGGTCGCACATATTTTGCATCTGACCTCTTGCATTACTTCTACTTTGTTACACCATCTGCTTAGTTTAAGCATCATATATGAGTATATGCCATACCTATCCATTTTCTGTACCTATTCCATGTGTCGTCACACTATGTTTTTCCAGTCAAATGTTGTTCTTTCGTAATAGATGTCCAAAAGGAAGAGGGTGAGTGCAGATCCTCAAGGAGTACAAACTAGGTATTTGGAAAAGGTAGTGATACCTGTTAAATCAGATCGATCAGCAGCCACAGAAAACACACGCCCAACTGTACCACACTTTACCCCTACTCTAGTGGCCAAACCCCTATTAGAACTGTGGGAGCCCAGTGTCAGGTGCTGTCTATGATATCAATTCAAAATTTGAACTCCTAAATTTCTGCTTGTGCCTTACCTTCTCTCTTGTATGAAAACTAATTTCAGATGAATCTCCTTGCTCAAAGGATCATACGATCTCAAAACAATAATGGGCTCTGCATTGCTCTTGTCAGTACCTCTCTCCCTTTTGCCTTGTAATGTTGTACTTAATTAATTGCTATTTGATTATGTATCATCAGTCTGCACCTGAGCTTCATTATCCTTTGTTTCTTCCAATATTATTTGATCTATATTTACTCTTTGCAAAATGTAGAATAATGGCAACGCTTATAAAGAATTTTCTTTGGGGAATTTATTGAATTATCCTTCCATCAACATGGAGAAGGGCTTTGTCCAGCCCGTGTTAACATGTAATGTAAGTTCATCCTTCTCAAGCCTTCAAACTTTGTTCTAGTATAGATTTGGATAGGCATAATTTCTTCCACTGTTGTTTGCTTTGCTGTTTACATCTGATTGGATGTTCGCAACAACTACCAGTTTCAAATTGTAGTTGTAAAAACATGTTCCTTATGCAGAATAGATCCATTTATTTGCTTATATAATTGTGAAACATGTTACATGTCTCCTTGTTTCTCTTTCAGACTCGTATCTCTTACGCCAGGCAGAACTTTAGGGAAGATAGTGAGCCAAACCACCTTGAGGACAGCGAGATGACCCCAAGGTCCTGTCTTGATGAAGACAGTGAGTTGAAGCTACTCACCAGCAAGTGTGAGACAACCTCTGTGCAGTCGCTTCCTCAATCAGTTCGACTTCTTCAGTCTCAACTTAAAGCGGAAAGGCTTGCTTCAGCTCAGCTCCGACTTGAAGTCAAAGATGCAATGAAGATGTCAGAGGACTGCCGTGCGCACCATCATGCCTTAAATCTAGTGTTAATGCATCTATCGTTGACACAACTGAGGTCTACTCAGCTTCTTCAGTTGTTTGGGGGGGGGGGCGACCTGGCCAGGCCTAGTGCCTTCTGAAGTGCTCTCAGATTTGTATATTCTTTTGTCGACGCGTTTATTTGCACTGGTGGCGAACTTTGATGCCCAGTGGATGTAATATGTGTGATAGACGTGATAGCCTAGCGTAAGTTGCTTGCTTATTTATTTCCTTGTTGTCTTGTTTATTTGTTTGCTTGTAGTCATTGCAGTTCTTTTTCCGCGGTTTGCTAGTGGCTGCAATAACCTATTTTTTAAAACTAGGCCATAATAACCATGGGCTAATATTTACTATAGTGACACTGGGCCTCCTACGGGCCGTAGAAATAGTGGGCCTTCTACGGGGCGTAGAAACAATGGCCTTTCTACGGGCCGTAGAAACAATGGGCCTTCTACGGGCCGTAACATCAATGGGCCTTATACGGGCAGTATGATCGATTAGCCAAACATGGGCCAATAACAGGCCGCATTATGGCTGTAAACGGGCTAGAGTTGGAATCGTTCGTTCATGGGCAGACCATAACGGGCCATTGTTAATAGGTCGTATTTGATGACGCTATGAAAACGGCCCAACATATTAACGGACCACAAACGGGCTGACTGTAACCACGGGCTAAATTTGGCCCACAAGCAGAAATTGACAGTAACGGGCCGTAAGTAAAGGAATGCTGGAAATGAGCCCAAGAATAAATGGGCTCTGAGAAGGCCGAAAGATAACATGGGCTGGAAATGGCCCAACGGAATAACTGGTCGTTAATGGGTATAAAGTGATACACTATTCATTACGGGCCAGTTTCACCACGGACCATTAATGGGTGTAAAGTGATACACTGTTCATTACGGGCCAGTTTCACCATGGGCCGTTAATAGGCCAAGAGTTACATAGGGCCTCATATGGGCTGAAAGACGTCATCGGCCATACATGGGCCAGAAGTGAAAACGGGCTAGAATCATATTGGGTGGCCCAGATGATGCTACTGGGCCTAATTCGGATAGGGCATAACGGGCCTTGGGTTAGCTGGCTGTAAATGCGCTATATGCGAACAGGCCGTTAACAGGCTTTACATGGGCCAGCCCGCCACCTTTTGACCAAGTCAAACGGGTCGGCCTTTTCACAGGAATGGGCCTCTGTTGGGCCGTGCCACGTGTCGACGTATCATAGGCGCCTTCTGTCCAATGAGTGGATGACATCTGTCCCAACGATGAGCCGACACGTGTTTCCTCCAGCCAATGATGATTTTACACGTGGAAAATCCCCATTGGTCGGGGCTGTTAACGGGTTATCGGATCCAAAACCCGACCTGATAGCTTAACGGCGTTCCGTTACGGTGGATGCCACATGTTGGTCACCCTTGACGAAAGCACTTCTGTGACGCGGGATTTATCGTCATGGAAGTGGACACTTCCGTGATGATAATTTTGGTAATGTCATGGAACACTTCTACGACAGCACAGGTATGACTATCTTGATTCTGTCATAAATTTGTCATGGATGTACATGCATGACAGAAAACCTGACCTACTATGACAAACACGTATCATCACGGAAGTGTATTTTTTTGTAGTGAGAGGAAGCTCAACCAAGCCGCCGGCACCAGATGGGATGGATCCGTGCAGTACCATGCCTGCTGCCGCAGGTGGGGATGCTGCAGGACAGACTGGTCACACAGTGGGGGTCGATAAGCGGTGTGGCTGTCGTCGCCGAGCATTCAGAACACAAGGGGAAGACCAATGATTTAAAAACTCTTTATTGTCATGAACCAATTGGCTGCCCTAGCAAAAAAAGAACCAATTGGCTTCATAGTTAGGGTAAAAAATTGAACACCCAATGTTCAATTCTTGGATCCGCCACTGCTTGCAGGTGGTTGATTTGTTACACAATGATGTTTGAATCTATTGTGAGGCTTTCTCATTTTATATTATAAATTTTTGATGGTTAATAGCTGGCATGAATTATTTAGGGAATTGTGAATGTAAGTTGAAAATTGATTGGTTTGTAGCCAATGGGATGTACTTTGTGAATATTATTTTTTGCCTTCTTGGTTAGAACAATAAGTTTACTTTCACAATGCTATGTCATGGAGTTATCATCATGTAACCATAATGAGCCCTACGTACTACTATTTCATGTCATCCAGTCTTCTCTTAACTGCATCAAGTTAGTGATCTATTTTGATGCTCCTTGGACTTCCCTTCTCTGTTATGAATTTATTTGCAAGTTTTGTGGAAGTGTAGGCAAGTGAGTGAATTCAGCCCAAATTGCTGCCCTTGGGCTTTGTATTGCGGAAGGTCCCGCATGATTCGTTTACAGCTATTAATACAAAGCACACCCAAATCGAAATTGCTCCACGGACGACACTTCTGCCCGATCATTGGACGATGTGTAAATCGAGCGGCTAGTGCCCTTTTCAGTGATGTGCATGTCCGGCTGGATGCGATGATCGTGCATGAATTGTGCAAACTTGGTCGTGTGCATAGCATGACTCCACCCAAATACCATATCACGATTTTGAATTTGAATACAAACATCCAATCACATCCAAAGAGTTTTAAATATATTATTCCCCCAACATCGCAGGTGTTCTTTGTTGTGTTCAATGGCCACAGAAGAACACAACACAATTCACAACCGGAAACATGCCCAAGTTCATGGTAGACATGAAGAAGGTGGACGGTGGTGACGGCGAAGTGTGTGCAATTTATATTTAGTCAAGTAGTTCATAGCATCACACCTTAATATATTTTTTGTAAGAATTATAATTGTGTGCATTCAAAAAGGAAATGCACCGCCAAATATGACATGATTGGTGTTGAACCACTTCAAGATGTATGTGACGGTTGCAACACGAGGAATTACAAGTCGGTGAAGGGAGCGGCTCACAAAAATGATGTTCTAGAGTGTGATGACCAAGCTCACCGCCTTGGGACTGATCACATTTGTTATAAAAAGGTGGACAAGTGACTATCATCGATGATGGTGACAAAAAGGAGAAATGCCAACACAGATGGCTTCCTTAGACAGTGTGAGAGTTTGTTTCTCCCATTTCAATGCACATGCATGTTTGCTATTGAAGCGAAAGGAAACTAGGCAGCCAGCCCATATTTTAATTTTTTGCTTATTGAACTTAGGTAGGCAGCAAAAAGAGCTTCTGCATAGCACAGGCCCACCACAGTCGCACCCTAAAATCATGGGGAAAATCGCGCCCTAAAATCATGGAAAAAATATAAGCGAGAGAGGAGAATCAAATTCCTAACCTCTCATTTCAGACTTACATGAGTTAACCAAGTGCTAGCACATGTTCATGAATAGACTAGATGCTATTCAAAATAGTACTCTCTTTTTAGCAATATTCCAAACAACACTAAAGACTGCTTGCATGCCCTTTCTTTAATCAACTCGCTGGGCCTATTTGAGCATTGAATAATCGTTGCTAGGCCTTTCTGGGGCCCGAGCCATGTGAGAAAAACATAATCTCCGGTCCAATAGGCTACAAAGCATGAGATCACTATTTCATGTGAAATAATCCCACATTGCCCATTTAAGACGATTCCCACCCATTTATATAGGTTAGCAAGTTGGTTGTAATATCAACAAGACATCTAGAAAAAGGGAAGGTGACAACGGGCAAGAGAAGGGATTTGGCGAACTAACCTGTGGTCGGATGGTTAGAGAGGCAGTAGTATCCCTCGGTGGATTTGGGACGTGGTATACCTTGCCAAGAGGGACCCACACTAGTAGAAAACATGGCTTTGGTCCAACCACGATCTACACATTAGTCCCGGTTGCATTATGATACGTCTCCAACGTATCTATAATTTTTTATTATTCCATGCTATATTATATTCTGTTTTGGACATTATTGGGCTATATTATACAGTTTTATATTATTTTTGGGACTAACCTATTAACCGGAGGCCCGGCCCAGAATTGCTATTTTTTGCCTATTTCAGAGTTTCGCAGAAAAAGAATATTAAACGGAGTCCAAACGGAATGAAACCTTTGGGAACGTGATTTTCGGAACGAACGTGATCGAGAGGACTTGGACCCTACGTCAAGACATCAACCAGGAAGGCATGAGGTAGGGGGGCACGCCCTCCACCCTCATGGGCCCCACGTTGCTCCACCTACGTACTTCTTCCTCCTATATATACCTACGTACCCCCAAACTACCAGATACGGAGCCAACAACCTAATTCCACCGCCACAACCTTCTGTTCCGTGAGATCCCATCTTGGGGCCTTTTCCGGAGCTCCGCCGGAGGGGGCATCGATCACGGAGGGCTTCTACATCAACACCATAGCCTCTCCGATGATGTGTGAGTAGTTTACCTCAGACCTTCGGGTCCATAGTTATTAGCTAGATGGCTTCTTCTCTCTTCTTGGATCTCAATACAATGTTCTCCCCCTCTCTTGTGGAGATCTATTCGATGTAATCTTCTTTTGCGGTGTGTTTGTTGAGACCGATGAATTGTGGGTTTATGATCAAGTTTATCTATGAACAATATTTGAATCTTCTCTGAATTCTTTTATGTATGATTGGTTATCTTTACAAGTCTCTTCGAATTACCAGTTTGGTTTGGCCTACTAGATTGATCTTTCTTGCAATGGGAGAAGTGCTTAGCTTTGGGTGCAATCTTGCGGTGTCCTTTCCCAGTGACAGTAGGGGTAGCAAGGCGCGTATTGTATTGTTGCCATCGAGGATAACAAGATGGGGTTTATATCATATTGCATGAGTTTATCCCTCTACATCATGTCATCTTGCTTAAAGCGTTGCTCTGTTCTTATGAACTTAATACTCTAGATGCATGCTGGATAGCGGTCGATGTGTGGAGTAATAGTAGTAGATGCAGGCAGGAGTCGGTCTACTTGTCTCGGACGTGATGCCTATATACATGATCATACATAGATATTCTCATAACCATGCTCAATTCTGTCAATTGCTCAACAGTAATTTGTTCACCCACCGTAATACTTATGCTCTCGAGAGAAGCCACTAGTGAAACCTATGGCCCCGGGGTCTATTTTTCATCATATTAATCTTGCAACACTTAGTTATTTTTATTGCCTTTTATTCTACTTTGCATCTTTATCATAAAAATACCAAAAATATTATCTTATCATATCTACCAGATCTCACTCTCGTAAGTGACCGTGAAGGGATTGACAACCCCTTTATTGCGTTGGTTGCGAGGATTTATTTGTTTGTGTAGGTGCGAGGGACTTGTGCGTGATCTCGTACTGGATTTATACCTTGGTTCTCAAAAACTGAGGGAAATACTTACGCTATTTTACTGCATCATCCTTTCCTCTTCAAGGGAAAACCAACGCAGTGCTCAAGAGGTAGCACATTACAAACCTATTCGGTCGAGGCTTTAGCCACCAACCGGGACTAAAGGGGCTCTGAAATTTGCTTTTTGTTTTTCCATTTGTTTTTTGTTTTAAATTGCTTATATCTTTTAGGATATTTGATGTTTTACAGTGATTTTTTTGCATTAGGTTCAAAAATTTGTCTAGTTTCTGTTCGTGCTATTACTTTTCAAATTTGAATGACTTAGATTTGAATTTGTTCAAATTTGCTTCAAACCCTAGACTGTGAATAATTTGAGTTTAAAAATAGTTTTAAATTTAATTCTTTTTCCTCCTAGTCACATGTTAGATTGTTGTCAAAGTAAGATTTATTTGGTTATTTTAGAATAATTTAAATTAGGATTTTGATTAAACAGTATTGTTTTGCTTATATAGTTTTTTAGACATTTAATTGTCGTTTTCAATTATTTTTAGTTAGTTCTTTCTGTACATTTTAACATGTTGTAGTATGCTTTTGTTAGACAACAGTAGATAAATTTTTATAATTAATTAATATTAATTTTGCTACTATTTTGTATTAATAGTTGTTTAGCCTTTAATAATAGTTGATAGAATTAGTTTTGCTATATTAAAAAGTAATCCTTTTTGCCACTTTAATAGAACGTGATTCTGGCTTGGTTAACATTAGTTGTGACTCTGGCTGGGACTTCAACGGTGCTAGCAGATGTAGTCGACGGTAGGATTGGATGGACACCATCCCGGACTAAAGGGGTTCTGCAATTTTCAAACTCTACCCCCCCTCCCCCCTATCGCCATTTCAGTTTTGAAAAAACAAAAGAAAATGATCAAAACTTCAAAAATTAAAATCCTTTGAGATGTAGTTATAATGCTACATCTACTAGTTAGGAAAATTAAAAAATACAAATTTCGACATGTCTTGCAAAAAAGTGTTATGAAAAAGTAAAGCGTCTATAATTTTTGCATACGATGTCAAAAAAATGTATAATATATCAAAATGTTCAGCACGAAAAGTCGGTTCCGATTTCGACCGTCGTAGGCCGTTTTGCAAATTTTTAGAATCCTCAAATTTTGAAAGGAAAAAAGTTATCATCAAATTTAAATTTTTTTGAATTTTTGGTCAAACAGTGGTCAAACTACTTATTCAAGAAATATTACTGTTACTAAATAATTATAATTTTTTAGAATAATAGTTGCAAATTCAAACTGTGAAACGCGTGACTTCATGCTCAAGTTCAACTCCTAAGGGTTAATAGGATTGACAGCTTACTATTGTCAGGAAAACAATAAGTGCAGACTTGGAAACTAGGGGAATAGAACTCAGAAGTTAAGCGTGCTTTGGCTGGAGTAGTAAGAGGATGGGTGACCGACCAGGAAGTTAGACGATTTGAAATGAGTGCTACACACTTGAGCGGTGATGAGGGGTGACTAGAGATTAAATTGTTAAATAATTCGGAAATTTGAAAATAAAAAAAATAAAAAAAATAAAAAAATCCTTTAGTTACCAACCGGGACTAAAGGTGGAGCTCCAGACAACGGCCACGTGGAGCTCCTTTAGTTCCAGTTCGTAAGCCAACCGGGACTAAAAGTAATGGGCATTAATCCCGATTGTTTTGTCCCGGTTGCAGAATCGGGACTAAAGGTCCTCTAAAACCGGGACTAAAGGCCCTCTGGAACCGGGACTAAAGGCCCGTTTTCTACTAGTGTCGTGGGCTAAAAGAATTAACTTACTACTAGAAAGGATTGTGTGTGTGGGCTGGAAGGAACATGCAAGGAAGGAAACAAGGACGTGGCGGATTTTCACAAGCAAGGAAGGAAATGTTGCATATACTTGGGGTATTTTTAAAGTTATAAAGACGGAAGAATTCTAGGGCTGCAAAGAGTAGGAAGGATTGTGTGCGTGATGCCGAGCGCCGAGGATTAACTGGAGGTCTAAACTGTTCGGTGTTTTTTTCCTAACCTTCGTGACTCCCTACCACTTGTCATTGTTAGGAATTTGTGTTGTTGGTAGACGTTTTGGTGTTGCGAAGCACAGTTTATTGTGTTAACGCGTACACGCCAATTTATTTTCCTGATGCAACGCACGGGCATATGTCCTAGTATGATCGTATATGCATACTCCTCCCTATGAACAACCTTACGATCATTTTTGTTGGTTTCATGCAGCAAAAATTGGCTCCCAACGTGGGTGCATGTAGACACTATATTCAGATGAGCTCTTTTTTTCCACCGGTTCCAATCTGGCCTAAGATGATAAAAAGTCGACAACGTTTTGTGCATCGCCCCACGGCTCCTTCCGATCCAATCTACCTCGGCAGCAAAAGCATGGATATGCATCACATTTGGAGCAAGCCTTTGGATGGAGTATGCCTGGAAGTACAGCCTACCTAGTCTTGTCAATCGGCCCGTGACTCGTCTTCTCCTTGGTATCTACCGCTATCTTGGCCGAATTCAACCCACCATGCTCATACAAGGGGTAATTAGGATGGTTGTTACGCGTGATCTGGTCTGCAGCCGTTGTAAATTCATGTGTGAAGCACAAAAGAAGGATTGCGTACACTTGGAGTAATTAGGATGGTTGGTGGGCGCTTTGAAGTCCAACCACGAATTGGTCATAGTTGGATCTTGTTTACTCTTGGAGTTGGTGGATCTTGTTTACTCTTGGAGTTGGTGGGGATTCTTAGTTGTGGTGTGCTCCTGAGAAGTTTTGTAAAGGCTTGGTGGGTGCTTTGAAGTCCAACCACGAATGATTTGATTTTTATGTTAGGTTTATTTTCACCTAGAAGCTCTGAAGATTGAAGCACTAGGCCTTAGAGTATCCAATCCCTACTTAACACTTATTATGTCAAAAAGGAAGGGTGGACGCACAAGACTGGGCGTAAGGGGCAAGGACCGATAGGAGGCGGGGTGAGCGATTTTCCCCCAGTTATCGAGTAGCGGGTTAAGAGTGGTTTCTTCTAGTATTCTTTTGTTGTGATTTCTTTTTTTTGTATCCTTCGATTTTTTTTATTCATATATTAAAAATATTTTGAAAATGCTTGAAGATCTTTTGGAAAAAAAGTTTGCATATTTAAAAAATGTGGATGGAATTATTTCCTAAAAATGCTCTCATTTTTTAAAAGGAAATTATTGCATTTTTTTAAAATGTTCATGCAATTAGAAAAAAAAGGTGTCCGGTGTTGGAGAAAAATGATGACTATTGAAAAAATGTTGTCCAATTTTCAAAAAACCTTGTGAAAAATCTTTAATGTCCCCAATTAGCTCGGGATAACTTTTCTAGCATAGTTGCAAATATGTCAGCATCTCAAGATGTTGAACGAGGTGTCTATGGTGATCTGGTCAATCTTAAGATGTTGTGACAGCTCACTACCTCAGAGGTGCTCATTGGGTAGAATGTGTGTCTGTGAGCATATATGATTGTACTGTGTGTTTTTCTTAAAGAAAGCTGCATGGTTTTTATTAGCAAATATATATATATATATATATATATATATATATATATATATATATATATATATATATATATATAATATGGAAGAAGTAGGAGGCGATGGGCTTTTGTGGATCAACAGAAGTTACGGGCCCATAGACAGCAGGAAAGCCCAATCCCTAGCACCCCCCATCACGCGACGCGACTGAGTCGTCCCCTCCCTCCCTCCCCCCTCCCCATCTGCGCCGCTCCCCTCCCCGTCCCCATCTGCGCCGCCCGCCGCACGCGACCGAGCCGTCCAGCGATGGTGATCCTGAGCGCTGCGGCCACAGCCGCCGTGATCTACGAGTACGGCAAGGCCGCCGCCGCGGTCGGGGTTGCCGCAGGCACCAGCGGCAAGGCCATATGGGCGCTCTTCGGCCTCAACAAGGAGCGCTGTCCTGTCTGCCACGAGCTTGTCACGCAGCGGGACTCGGAGAAGCACGCGACCGAACACACGTTCGACTGCCCGACGTGCCATGACAAGGTTCCCTTCTCTGACCTCGAGAAGCATGCAGAGAACCATGGGTTCCGTTGCTCCGTGTGCTACGAGGCCGTTCCTCTCGCCGCCTTCGGCACTCACCTGGATCTCCACAGGCACGACGGTTTCGCCTGTTATTCTCTTGTTAGCTCGCTCTCTCTTCCAATTCCGAGAAGATGCTTACTTTTCCGCCTGCAGGGAGGAGTTGGTCCAGGTCAGGCCCAACAGAGATGAGGGCTACCAAAAAAGGCTCGAGGACCTGGAGCGTGAGTACCAGCTAAAGATGGCGGACCTTGATCGGTACGAATCATCATTCATTCATATGGCTGCCTGGTATTCAGATGATTTATTTTTTTGAGGGAAGTATTCAGATGATTATTAGCAGGATGATTCTTCTTCTGTTAGTTTATTACATTCATTCCTATGGCTGCCTGGTATTCAGATGATTTTTTTTTAGGGAAGTATTCAGATTATTATTAGCAGGATGATTCTTCTTCTGTTAGTTTATTACATTCATTCCTATGGCTGGCTGAATTCAGATGATTAACAAGATGGATTTGTTGCATCCTGGTGAATGATTATCAAGAAAGAACAAGCTTCATCTGTCATGTCAAGTATTTGTCGTTAATATATGGATTCAAGTTTCCTGATGAATGAATGCAGTGCGTCTTGGTAACCGTACAAATTCTCTCTGCAGGGCAGAGGCTGCATACATGGACAAGAGAGAACAGGCGAGACAGCTATGGGAACACCTAAGTCCAATTGCCCCGTCTGCAGGGTACCCGTGCCGATGCCCCAGATGGAATCACACGTGCATCAGCATACGTAAGTACAGAGTGCAAAAAATAAAATGAAAATTACAAGATTTACAAACATAAAAAAAACCATTTTAAAAGAAAAAAATCCCCTATGCAGTCTTGATCTGAAGCCAGGTTCAGACAGACGCAATGAGCTCGCCAGCATTGGGATTAGGGTCAAGGGCCTAAGGATCGGAGCACTGGTGAGTAGCTGCTCATGGCACACTCATGATGATGATACTTCCTTGTTCCCTCAACCTGCAAATGAGTTGTAACACCTCATGCCCTTGCACAAATCACTACCTTCATTAAATAAAAATTGAAAAACTGAATATACTGCATGCATTTCTATTTTGTACAATGGCAGAGCTACGTTAATTAAAGTGTGCAACTCTTCATCTACATTCATAGTGACAAACAATTATAGTATACAAAGCATGAACGCTGTATCCTACTCTAGATGGTTGAATACAGCAGATAGGAATAGGATACTCCTCTAAGTGCAGACTGAATTCATAATAAAAATCCAAAAGGGTGGAAAGAGTATTCTTTACTTTAATTTCATAATAGTGCTAACCACAATTGATTGCATACCTGGCCTGACAACAGGAGTGCTAGATTATGAACCATCCCTCGCCTTACACGCCAATTCTCCTTGAAGCATTGCTGCAGAAAGCTGTCATGCATCATACTCCCTCCGTTCCTAAATACAAGTCTTTTTAGACATTTCAAATGGAATACAACATACGGATGTATGTGGACATAGTTTAGAGTGTAGATTCACTCATTTTGCTCCGTATGTAGTCACTTGGTGAAATCTCTAGGAAGACTTATATTTGGGAACGGAGGGAGTACTTCATAATACTTGACGCCATTTTTCAAAAAAATTCAGGTGAAGCGCTGGGTCCGCCGTCAGTAGAGTGCGCGCAACGTGATAAGGTGCCTTTGATTTGCTTTAAAAATCTCTATCACACTATGAATTTCAACAAGTGATTGACATGGTATGCACCGCATCAAATATAACCTGTGAGTACTAATTACCAGAATACTAATCAATGCACAGAATCATACAAGCCCCACCACTACAGGTATGATGCCTCATATACCACCCGACACGACAGCAAGTAAAGTGTAATCCTTTCCTGTAGTATTACTTTACCTTGTGTAGTGGTGTGTTGCATAGCAGTTCATCCTGTGCTGCTGGACATTGCTATGCACACGCTCCATTCTTTTGGTGGGCCTAGCTATGGACCTTGGGACGCCCCAGCTGCAACACTGCAGGGACACACGTGAACCGCTCCATGTGTGCATCCCTAAATTATGAGCAGACTTGAAAAAACACAAGCAAAGGGATGATTAGGTTTGCATTATTCTGAAAAAACGGATGAATATGTTAGATGCACGCTTTTGTATAATTAGCTTGAACAGGGTATTGCCTCATTGGAATACTGGAAATAGGAGCAGAATCATAGTAGTCACTAGCGGTTGCACTTGAAATGAGTAGGCGCAGATAAAACCTATAATTATAACTACAAGCTGGGTATAAACAAACTTGGTCTTACTTTATGCAATGGTGTGGTGCACAACAACTGCTGCTGCACATCTTACTGTACTTATCATCTATCTGGTTAATGAACTTCAGTATTGACAAGAATTTTTCCTAAAAGTAAAACTGTATTCTCTTTGTGGTTGCAGGATGAAGGTGTCAACCGTTGGAGATTGCTACCAGCATACAACAGAATGTCTTTATCAGCAATTTTGAATATTCAATGAACTATTTTCTACTTTGTTAATCTGCATCTGCATGATAACGTTTTGTAAACCGTGTGCTGGTGGATCCTTAGAGGTTGCTTACGAACAGCTCTAATCTTAGTCCAATAAGGAATTGAGCAACTTGGTGCTACGGATGGCACACATGGTCCGTTGTGAGCAGCTGCATCACATTTATCATAAAACAAGATGCCAATTAGAATTGTCAGTTTTTGCTTTCTGTTCATCTCTCCAAGTTTATTTAGCCATGTTAGTAATGCTTAGCTTTGCACCGCTGGTAAGCTTACTGGTCGATGCTAAGATCATTATGCACTGCCCTGTCAGTGACAGGTCGCAGCGGCTCACGTGACTTTGGCCTGGCCAGGCAGCCGAGATATATGTTGTTTGGTCAAGTGCCTGGGCTTTCTCTGTGTCTAAGAAATATTAAAATAATATCAAGCAGCGTAGAGTACAAGCATGGACGCACCTGATTGCTTCTGCCTGAGTCAGGCCTCTGATTTCGGTGGACAGCTCAGGTCAGGCTGGTCCAAATACTACTCAGGCACCAACCAAACAAGATGCATTGTGCATGCCCGGCTTGCTTCTGGCCAGGCAAATTTCGCTCAGGGTAGCAACCAATCAACTATCTACAACTACCATTCTTTCTTGAAAAAAGAAAAACTATGACAACAGAGTAGGATTATTACCAAGAAGACTGGGTTCATGGGCAAGATTTGTACACCTTCATACCTGGACAGGTAAAGAGAGAATCATATCAGAAACAGCCAGAAGAATCCAAGGTCCGACACACGTACAGTAAGGAAATTGAAAACTATTGTATCGGTACAAGAAATCCCAGGGGACGACCCTACGAGCACAGCTACACACAGCACCTTCTTCTTCTTCTTCTTCTTTTAAAAAAATGAGACTCCTATCACAACACTTTATGCTTAGCTTAGAGGAGGTGCCAGGACGGGCCACACTCTCTTCTTCTTGGCTACTTAATCTTGGCCATTAACTTGTGAATACTGAAGTTGTATCTTAGCTACACCTCACAAGCAATGGGACGACTTGATTTAAAAAAGCGAGATTCATATGAAGATTTCAACACTTTAGTCTTCTTCTTGGCTACACCTCAAGCAATGGAGCAACTTGATTTGTAGGATTCAGAAGGATAAAAGAAATGCTTTTCAAGATGATAGAAGCACAAGATGATAGAGCGATTACCAGGATCAAGGAAGTTGCTTATGCATCAGAAAAAAACCGAGTTGGAAGCCTTCACAAGTGTGCAACAAATGCAGCAGCATACGGCCTCTAAAACACAAGCAAATCCATCTCGCCGGAGTAGTGGGACATAACTGAACAAGCAAAGAGAGTAAGGTCATATCAGAACAGAAATGTACAAGAAATCTTCATATGTATCTATGTATCTAGAGAGGTGGATAGCCTGCCTCTATTACTTTCAAGGGTAAAAACATGGACAGCCTATCAAGGGACGACTGGTACCAGACCCTATGACCACGGGTACACACTCCAATGCGCATTCCCAAAAGATTAGCACAGACTCTTTTTTTTAAAGTGAGATGAGCAGAGACTTGAAAAAAGCAGTATTCGCAACATTACAAAAATTTACTACTACCTCGCAAGCAAAGGGACGACTTGATTTGTAGGATTCGGAGGAGAAAAAATGCTTATGAATATGAAGAAACGCGCTTGCAGAATGAAAAGTACACATTAATTTTTGGAACATACGTGTTTGGTTCAATGAGTTAAGGAACTCGAGATCTTGATACAAACACAATAATATTATTTAAAACTAAACACCTACCTCGGGTATCTTAGACATATGTATAACATGGATATTTAATCTTATCTTAGCACATACCACATACCACAAAAAACTAGGCGCAAAAGGTTACAAACAATAAAAGAAATACTGATAAAATTACACGAACATGATAGCCTGCAAAATCTGAAGACACATAAATTTTGGTAAATTATGTTCTTTTTTTCACTAGAATATAAAAATCAAAATCAAAGGCCATACACTCTCCTCTTACTACTAGCATGCAAGCATCTGCCCTTCCATTAACCAACACAAATGCTAACTAATCACTAGCTTCACAAGCATATCTTCTCCAAGATGAGTGTTGTAACCTCAATTGTTCGGAAAAGTTCAGTACATACACAAGAGTATCAGCACACAGTCTTGTCAAATCAAAACAACACGGAAAAGGTACCAAGGTAAAAAAACATAAATATTATTGGAAAGAAAACTGTGAGTAGGAGAAAAAGAGAGCAAGCAAATCCAACCCAACCGAGTGGTGGTGTGTGAGTGGGTCTACATGGCTGAACTATGCTGGTAGAGAGCAACATGCCAAGGAATCCAAGGTCCTTACCTGAAGAGCATGCATGCGTAAGTGCACGTACAGCAAGGATATTCCAAAAAAAAAATCTCTATGGATCTAATCTAAGAGAGAAAACGAGTGGACAGCCTCCATTAATTCATTTCGAGTGGACATGGCTGGTACCAAAATGATGACCCTACCTCTATGTGCGCACATCCCCAAAAGATGAGCACATACTTACAAAACAAATAAACCTCGTCTGAACAAGGCCTGCAGAACGGTTATTACACGCATCAATTTTGTCAACCCATTATGTGTTTGGTTCACTTGATTAAAAAAAATCAAAAATCATCCTAATAGAAGCACACACAAAATTAATAGAAAAAAAAAAGACAAATCAAAGCAACACGTTCTTACTTAATGTTCTTAGGCTTACAAAAAGAGTCAAATCGAATCAAAGCAACGAGAATCACAACCAAAAGTATGACTCGAATGCTATCAGGGGATAATTGCTGAGACCAAAACGCTTAATAAAATGTACTTTGGATTGTTGTCTCTTGTAGTACGACCTACATAAGTGGTACTAAGAGGTGTTGGCAAAAAAAAAACGCATCAAAGAGTGTTTCACACCACAAAATAAGTAAAGGAATTGCAAATGGAGGTTTGAGAATTATTTTTCTACAAAAAATAATAGACTACATGAATGCTTGGGAAAAAACCTTAAGGCCTCCTTTGGTTCATAAAAATATTGTAGGAATTGTAAAAGATAGGAACTTTATAGGAAAAATTCCTTTGAAGCCATTTGGCTTGTAGGAATGGATTCCTATTCCTATGAAGGATAGAAATCAGTCCTTCACATTTCCCAGGAAAAAATTCCTATCTTATGCATCGAATGACATTTTTTTCTTTATATTTAAATGATTTTACTATTTCTATCCTATGAACCAAAGGAGGCCTAAGAGTTTCAAATCCTTCTAGGGAAATTTCCCACAGATCCAAACAGCCTGAAAACAGTACTCGGGTGAATCTTCTTCTGAACAAGGATTTTTTTTTTTTTGCTTTGTCCTCGGGTGATATACATACAGAAGATTTAAAAAAAACGTTCAACTCCCGGAGACGAACAGGGCTTGACGCGAAATACTAAGATATTCGTTTTCCTATATCCATCTATAATAATAACATACTAAAAAACTGTACTAGAGATCCAACCAACAAACCTGCAAGACAAGACAGAAGAAACATGTCGGTAAGGATGGATTCGTGAGATGCGACACAGAAGAAAGCAGAGAGAGGACTCACTCACCCACCCATCAGACGAACAAGCGGTTTCACACGCCGGCGGTCTCCGGGAGCGGCCCGGTTGCCACCGTACCGACGCACGTTGCTGCCGTCCGGCCAGCGGCCTCAACCCGGCTGGCTAGATCCATGTCGCCATGGAAGGTCGCAGGGGGGTTGAAGGAAGAACGAGGCCATGGTGGTAGGAGATCTGAGGAGGACAGGAGCAGGAGCAGGAGAGAGAGGCGGCTAGGCTAGGGTTTGCTTCCATGGGGGCTTGGAAGGAGGAGCCGACGGCCATGGTGGTAGGAGATCTGAGGAGGAGAGGAGCAGGAGCAGGAGAGAGAGGCGGCTAGGCTAGGGTTTGCCTTCCATGGTTGTTGGATTGGATCCCCTCCAGATCTGATCTGACACCCGATTTTTAACAAAAGTTAATACGTATGGTGGGTGGCAGGCAGAGGCGCACGCGTTTCTCTTTCTTTCTTTCTTTTGCGACGCGGACGCACGGAGTTTCACGTCATGCATGACCTGACCTGACCTGACTCGACCGAGGCCCAACCACGCACCACGCACCAAGCCACCAAACATTTCAGGTGGTGTTTGTTTCTCTAGTCCTACCACTTTTTCTAGTCCCTGGGACTTTTTGAAAAAGACTCTCAAGGAAATGCTTCTAAGGACTTTTAGCAAAAAGTACCAAAAAAGTCTCACCCTGTTTGGTTTGCTAGGGACTTTTTCTAGTCCCTACACCAAAAAGTCCCTGAAAACAAACACCCCCTCAGTGACCTGACCTGACTTGTGAAATGGAAGGTCGCAGGGCGGGCACATTTCACAAGGATAAAAAAAAACATCGCCGCGTTTGGTCGCTGCCGGGCGGGCAGTTTCTTGTTTCATTGTCTGGTCCGCATTAAAATTTAAATTTTGGGTCACACGAACCTTAAAGCAGAGCAGTGCTCAACCGGGTCCGTTAGGAACGGCCGAATCCATAAACGCAGGGGAGGGGAGGGGAACATCGCGTCGTGCAGCTGCGGCCAGTGACATGGCGGGAGCGATGGTGCATCTCCAAAAAAGCAGCGGGACGAATTCAAGTCACCGCCTGCGGATTCGGTCGCCTTATATATCCAAGGTGACCGCCGCGGATCGAAAAACTCCCGCCACCATTTCCCCCCTCTCGAGCTTTTCCTCCGGTGTGGATCCACTTCAACGACGAGGTAAGCAGCGAATCGACTCCTCTTCTCCGACGTGCCATGCACCTCCTCCGCGGATCTTTCGATGGCGTCTGTAAATTCAATCACCCCCCCCCCTTCTACTAGTTCTAGCTATATCTATCGAGTGGTAGGGTTAGATCTTCTGATTTGTTTGACTGTGATGTTGTAGTAGCTAGTTGTGATGGATTTCGAGCATGATAGGGGTTGTTTTCATGTCGGCAAGCGTTGGTAGCTAATGGTCATGGATGGATTGGCAGTATGCTTAGATGTGTGGTATGCTATTGTGCACGTGTTGAACAAAATCATCCATGTGTCCATGATTAGTGCTCTGTTATGTTGTGTTGAGTCGTTGTATGCTTTGATGGATTTGGTAGTGTTGTCTTCAACTATACCATCCATATGGGCATGTGTTACTGCTAGTTCAATCTGTCCATGTTGTACTTCTAGTTCCTACTACCCATGTGTAGTGTGTTGTGGTGTTGATGACGCTTATGTTATGGGATATAACCACACTGGAGTTTAGTCAGGCCCTCGTGCTGTCCGAGAGTCAGTTCCCGCCGTCGTACGTCGAGGACTCCCAACCTCCCATCGACCAGATGCCTCTTGATTCAGTCATTTTTGAGGTGCCGCCTACGGTTCCTCCATTTGTGCTGACTCAACCCAATGTTTTTGCTCATGCTGCTGCTCAAAAGGGAGTCGCAAAAGGAGACGGAGGATGCCCGAGGAACAGCATGAAATGGCAGTTGTTCCTCTCCACTTTTATGCTTAACAACATGTGTGAGATCATAGACAGTGGGGTGAGGACTAACAAGGGGTTCAGGGAGGTGCACTTACCTTGTTGCAGAGCAAGTGTTCAACTTCTATGGCCAGGAGGTCACCTCGACCCAGGTGTACAACCACCTGAGGAAGTGGAGAGCGAGGTGGATCACCGCGTCCAAGCTCAAAGACCTCAGCGATGCTTCATGGGATGAGGACACCTGCTCGATCCTTTTGGAGGTAGAGCACTATCAAGGCCACATCACGGTTAGCTCACAAACCATGTCATTCTAACTAACCATTAGTTTAAGCCTATGAACCATACTAACTCCTCTATGCCCTGTTTCTTCCTAGGCTCACCCCAAGGACGCAGAGTTTCTCAACACACCTATCCAGAACTACCACCAGATGCAGTCGATCTTCTCCTTCGGGCTGGCAACCGGCAAGCATGCCATGGGCTCTGGTCAGCCGCTGGGCTCGCCGATGCCCCAGTATGAAGAAACCCATGAGTCAGACACCATCAACGTTGATGTTCCTAAGAAGGATGGTGAGCATGTTCCTGTGGTTGGTAGGACGAGGAAGCGGGCAGGCTTTGTGAAGGAGGAGTTGAGCGTCTTCACCAGTATGACTCAGGCAGTGAAGGAGGTGCCCACCGCAATCAGGGAGAACAAGACGGTGGACGTCCACCCTGACCTCTACAGCGCCGTCATGGAGCAAGGTGGCTTTAGCGCAGAGGCTCTCATGGCGGCTCTCAGCCACCTGCTGGACAACAAAGCCCGGGGTGTTGGGTTTGTTGCCGTAGGAGACGGTGGTAGGATTATAAAATGGAGTAGAAAATGCATTGGGAATGCGCAAACCATCATCTCTCTCCTCTTTAATTACGTCACCTTCAACGAGTTAAGAGCATTTAGAAAATGAGGATAGCATGTGTTAAATGTTATTGGTCTTGTTTCTCGTGTGACAAAAAAGAAGCATTTTTTCTACTTAAAAATGCATTGGAAAGATAGAAATACACTTTTTATGAACAAAATTTGAATGCTAGGTACACTTATTACTTGACGATAGTATCCGGTTCTGCATCATGCACCTCCGGCCTATATCACTACACGAACCTTGTATTCGTTGGTACGCCAAGAGTTTTATATCGGCCACACAACCTTTTTTCGAAACAGAGGCAAAAGTTTTGCCTCGTCGATTAATTAATAAGAAGAGAATTGCCCAGTTAATTTAAGGAAAATCGGGCGAAAACCTACACAGATAGAGCATGGATTAACTACTCACATGGTAAGAAATCCCACAACCGCACAGTCGGCCCTGGCCAAACTCTCTGAATGCACAACATCCACAAACCCTGACACTGCTACTACGCCAAGTGAATCCCAACAAAGACACCACGACACAAGACATCATGCACCTCCCAATCCAAGAGGGCGGGCCAAGAGAACGAAGAAACAACTAATGGGATAGTCTATGATCTAGAACGAACCAGGATAAAAGAGCCACATTGCAACAAAATCGAAATCTGTATTTGGGGGGCTTGCAGTCTTGAATCTCAGGTTGAACACTTCAGCGTATTCAATAAAATAAATAGCATCCCCTTCAATCTCGTCACCTACAAAAACAGACTTACTACAGTGTTTGCTGAGAAAGGGTGCATGGCCATGTAGCCCAGTTGACATGGGCACCCACGTGTTTGCACTAACGTCCACGTCAAAAACCTCCACCTTACGAGTAAAACCACAAAGGTCGCTAGGACGTTCCATCGCGTGCCTCACCATAAGCAGTTTCCCATGTGATTCAGCCAGGTACCGGATGGTGATAATATGAACATGAGGCCTCTCGCGGTCTCGTACAATGTGCATACCATTGTTAATTATGTAGTCGCTGGGTCTCTTTCTCAATACATCTTTGTCTTTCTCAACATTAACAACCAGGCCTGTAACGACGCGATTAATGTTGGTAACCATGGGTATTGTCGTGGTTCTAAGTCTGACAGTAGAATATGGGGGTAGGAATGCAGAGGCAAGATCCTGGCTATGGAGAAGTTATACACACGAGTTTTACGAGTTCAGGCCCTTCTCGGAGGAACTAACAGCCCTACGTCTCGGTGCCCTGAGGCGGTCGACTGGATTATATGTGTGTGTGTTACATGGGGTGCGAACCCTTGTCACTGAGGAGGGGGTGGCTTATATAGAGTTCGCCAGACCCCTCTGGCCCTCAGTTACGCATGGTTTAAAGTACATTAAGACAGGGCGTTACTGGTAATGCTAAAAATAAAGTGACATTAATGATCATTAAGGCTATGGCGTAAAGGCCGACCGTTGCGGTACGGAGTTACTTTAGATCTTCTGGCAGTCGAGTGACAGTCTCCATGGTCGAATGACTTCAAGACTGTCGAGTAGAATGCTTCATGGTCGAGTGGATGACGATTCTTCTTCGAATGCTTCTGGCTATAAAGTGATGTCCTTGGGGAGGGTATTTAGGTCAGGCCTCTGACCCTACCCTAGGTACATGTCCTCATCATTAGCCCCCGAATGGACCGGGGTTTGAGTGGAGAAGGAGTTGAAAATACTTCCGACTCATTTTTTGCACTTTGGGTCCAATGAACCGAGGTGGTGACACCAACTTCTTTTTCAGTCGCCTTAATCCATTCCTGTTTTTGTCAAGTGAACTTTTACTGGAAGAGGTCCGAGTGTTAATGTGGAGGAGATCTTCCGTCTGACAAGTTGCTCTGCTGCCCGCGGATCTCGCGGGATTCGAATTTTGGGAAGCGCGGGGGGCGGAGGAGGCCGCAGTAATCGGGTTGGATAAGGCAAGGACGCCTCGATTTCTGCGCCACCTTTTTCGCCACGTATCACGCGCACGACTGTTGCGGGATTTGATAAGATTGCCCGTGCCTACATGTCAGTCACTCGAAAGTGACTCCATATAAGGCGTGGGGCCAGGGTTTTTGAATAGTGCGTCTCCATTCTTCTCTCTTCCTCTCAGTTTTCTCCGCTGCATCTGCTCCTACGCTAGCGCCGCCGCCGTCCCTTTTGAGCTCTGCTTGCCGCGATGGGGAAGGAGAAGACAGTGGCACTGGAGCGCACGAAGAAGGCGACGGCGAAGGCAAAGGGGAAAAAGTCTAGCCGGGGCGGATCTTCATCGCGGTCCGGTTTGCCACGCGGCTAGATCTAGGGCGACTGGATCCGGTCGATGATCCGCTAGGACGACCTCGACAATCTGGCGGAGGAGGGGCTGATTCCTCACGGATTGGCACGGCTCCCGGAGGATGAGACCGAACCTTGACCGCGGGAGGGTGAGTGCGTCCTCCTCGCCACTCACGTCGACCATGGATTTTCCTTGCCTTCGCATCCTTTTTTCGGGCTTTCTTCAATTTCTTTGGAGCACAACTTCACCACTTTACCCCCAACACCATCATATATCTTGTTGCTTTTGTGTCTCTGTGCAAAAACTTCTTGGGTTGTCAACCACACTATGGTCTCTTCAAGCACATTTTCACGTGTCGCTCCCAATCAAAAAGGCTAACCCGAGTGACGATAGGACCCAAGTGATCCAGATGTGTGGGGGTCTCGGGTTTTAGATGAGGGGTAAGAGCTCTTTCCCGGACATAGTTCTTCCTGGGTCAGTACGAGGGTGGCAGTCGACCTGGTTTTATTGCAAAGACCAGCCAACTCCAGGCCAGTCGACTGGACTTCCTCCTTTTTCTATGGCTCGCATAGAGAAGCCCTCCGCCTTAAAAGTGACTCCGGGGGAAAAAGCGGAAGTGAAAGTGCTGGTCGAGCGAGTGGTTTATCTCATCCGTGAGGGCGTAACTGGAATGGATCTGCTGGAAGTCTTCCTCAGACGACGCATTCAGCCGCTTCAAGCTCGAGACCATCCGATGTGGATGTATTCGGGCATTGAAGATTCCAGTCGGGTGCATCCAGAAGAAGTCGACGAGGATACGGTGGAGAAGTGGTTGAAGAGTATCACTGGCAACAAGGATAACCCCAGGGGGCCAGGAGAATCCCTCCACTCGACCAATCTTACGAACGAGACAAGGTCCAACTCTGAATTACCGAGTGTCGGTGTACTAGAATAGGGGTACCCTAGTACCCCGAACTTGTGCACGGGCAGTCGCAGCGCCCCGCGGCAAGGGTTTGCCGGGTGACCACCAAGGTACTCTGTGGCTCCTTTGGAGCCGTTCAAGAACAAAGTATTCAAGTGAAGAAGACAAGGCCCCGGCAAGAGGAGCTTGCCGGGAAGGCCAACCGAGACGTCTCAAGGAACTTGCCGCGACGCGCCACGCGTCCCGGCAAGGCTCGGCGAGCGACAAGCTTCCAGGCGCGACAAGACCACGACCGCGGCAAGACGCTTGCCGCGGCAAGCGGCCACTCTGCGCCCACGCTCCAGCGCATCCACCAACGTGTCGCCCTGGGAGCCTTTCTAGGCACGCGTGGCGGAAGGCTGTGCAGCCAGTGGTAAGTGGTGGCATGCGATGCTGACAAGATCGCCATCGTGGCGGACGGTGGCGCCCCTGACGGTCCTTTTATACACTGTTAGGGCGACACAGACGGGCATTTAATGCCCTTGTCCCCTGCCGTCAGGGTTAGGTAGAAAGCACTGTACAAGTAGCTGTACCAACTACCTCTCTTTTTACACTTTTACCCTTCTCTGCGTTGCCACCTGTTGGTGACCCCTTGTGCATATAAAAGGAGGCCCATGCGCAACGTACGGGGGGGTGGGAAGACTTCGGTTCAGTTCGACCAGTTCGAAAGCTTCGGATCATTTCAAAGCCAGAAAACACTTAGCTCTCTAGAGCAAGAACACAATACAACCAGACAAGCAGCAGTAGGAGTATTATCTCTCCGGAGAGCTCCGAAGCTGGGTAAACTGCTCGTGTGCTTCGCCTCGATCTGCTCTTCGTGCGACCTCCGCCCCCCGCCGAACCGAAAGGGGCTCGGTCCGCCGGCCCCATAGGTGTTCGTGGATCAGTTTCCCCGACATCTTTGGCGTGCCAGGTAGGGGGCGTCGAGATTGTGTGAACCTGATCCGGCGTTCACACGAGCTAGATCTTCATTTTCTTCATCAACATGCCACCGAAGAAGAAGGCTTCAGAGGCAACTGCTCCGTCCGCGTCGATCTCACCGCCACCGGAGCAAACGGGTGGTGGGGTTGACGCTGGTGGAAGAACAGACATCGGCGAGGATGCTCACGGTGCTGCCAGGTCCAAGGACAAGGCTGCACAAACCTTGGTGTCTTCGCATCCGCCGCGTCCCTCTCAGGAGACGCAGGACCGGCAGCGTCATGGTATTCGCAGTACCATACGCTTGTTGGACCAAGATCAAGCTGGTGGGTCTCGGGACGCTCAAGACCAGCATGCACGCCAACATGCTGGCACGAGTGAGGCACGGTCGCTTGGACGGGATACTGCTCCTTCTAACATAGTTAGAAGTCTGAGCATATCCCGCTCCTCGCACCGTTCGCCACTGCCGCCCACCACTCCAGCAGAAGCTTTAGCGCGAGCTCAACTGCTCCTGGATTACCCTCCGACGTCGGACAAGATCGAGGAATGGAGGGCCACCATTCAGAGTCTCATCGGCTTCGTCAACGGTGACACTCCGCGGCAACCGAGCGTGTCGCTGCTGCGGCAGGACTGCCAGACGCGAGCCGGTGGCGACGAAACTGGTGGGGGTGCAACCACCATGCACTCTCCACCCCGAAGGCCAAGATCGCCGACTCGTCGGATCCACCTCGACAGCGACTCCACCGCCTCATCGGATCCACGAACTCGTCGCGATCAGCGCCAAGTTCTTCACGATAGACAGCAAGAAGACGCTCGTACTCGCATCGAGCGCCGAAGAGAAGCGCGACGTCAATCCGACAAGCGCGCTGGGCCCTCTATTGACATGCACGCGCCCGGAGAACCAGGCAACTTGCCGTACGTGGTAGGTTGCCCTGCGTTCACTCGTGAGCTACGGCAGGTCCAGTGGCCCAGCACGAAGAACTTCAAGCCAGATGTACCGGAGAAGTACGACGGCAAGACGCATCCGTCAGAATTCCTCAGCATCTACACCATTGCGGTGCAAGCTGCTGGAGGGCGAGATGACAAGATCCTTGCCAACTACTTCCTGCTGGTGCTCAAGCCCAATGTCAGATCCTGGCTCATGCACTTGCCGGACAACTCCATATCCTCCTGGGCTGACCTGTGCCATCAGTTTGTCGGCGCCTTCACAGGCGGCCACAAGCCTCCTGGCCAAGAGAGTGACCTTCACCTGCTCGCTCAGAAGGAAGGAGAGTCCCTGCGCAAGTACATACAAAGATTCAGCAACATACAGCACAACACCCCAGACATCCACCTGCCGTGGTAATCAGCGCGTTCCATCAGAACATGCGGAACCGCAGGATGCGGGAGGAGATGGCGATGTGCAAGATCAGAGACGTCAGTGAACTATATGCCCTGGCTGACAAGTGTGCACGTGCTGACGAAGGGAGGAGACTCCCCGGAGAGAATATAGGAGCAGGAGGATCTGATAGTGAGGATACTGCCCCGGCAAGGAAAAACCGGCGGCGGAATAACAGAAGGAAGAAAGGCAAAGAGGTGCTAGTTGTCGAGCAGTCCGGCGGCGGAGGTGGCGCCAACAAAGCCAAAGCTGGTGGCTCCGGCAAGGAGACTGCCGCGGAGGCTGTGGCGGTCGCCGACAAGTAGGACGGCACCAACAAGCAGTACTGCAAGATCCACCGCACCAAGGGCCATGACCTCCAGAGCTGCAAGAAAGTCGAGCAGCTTGTGGAGCAGCAGAAGGCTGAGTACGAGCGGTGCGACAAGGAGAAGGCCCAGGAAGGTGCTGGAGGATCCGGCAAGAAACGTCCCGGCCGGGGAGGACGCCGCGGCAAGGCCAAGCAGCGGCAAGGAGATAAACCTCCCCGCGGCCGCGACAAGGATGAAGATGACGACGACGACGAAGACATGGATGATGACGAGACTGATGAGCAGGAGTTCCAAAAAGCCACAGAGGTCCTGTGCGTTGACGGTGGTGCTTCTCTGCATACTTCACACCGCCAGCTCAAACAATGGGTGCGGGAAGTCAATGCAGCAGAACCACCCGTCGAGTCACGCAGGCCTCTGAAATGGTCCAGCACGCCTATCATCTTTGATATTGAGGACCACCCAGATCGCATAACTGCGGTCGGGTGCTTGCCGATGTTGGTTTCACCAACTATATGCAACCTCAAGGTCACAAAGATGCTAGTTGACGGCGGGGCCGGCTTGAACCTGATCTCCTCCGCAGTGCTCCAGAAACTCCAGATCCCCGACAGCGAGCTCGAAGAGACCGGTACATTTCAAGGAATCAATCCGGGAAGGAGCAAGCCGAAGGGAAAGATCACGTTGCCGGTAACATTTGGCAGCGAGCTGAACTTCAGGACTGAGAGGGTCACTTTTGTCGTCGCTGATTTTCCATTGCCTTACAATGGGATACTCGGCCGTCCAGCACTTGCCAAATTCATGGCAGCCTCTCACTATGCATACAATGTACTGAAGATGCCAGGCCCGATAAGCGTCATCTCTGTCCCTGGTGACAAGAAGGATGCTCTTATCTGCGCCGACAAGATCTACCGGGAGGCAACAGCTGCAACAGATCGCAAGTCACTTGCCGCTGAAGCTCCCGAGGGGAAGAAGAAGACTAAGTCCGGCAAGAGTTCTGATGCCCACTCCGGCAAGCGCACCTCTTCGGAGTGCTGCGCTACCGTCGAGGATGCACCATCGAGCTCCACCGGCAAGTGTAAGAAGGCAATGGCAGCTCCACCAGAGACCAAGAAGGTGTCCGCCAAGGAGGACGGCACTGGTGGTACCTTCACCATCAGTGCCACGCTCGACCCTAAATAGGAAAGCGCGCTCGTTGCTTTCTTGCGGGCGAATGTCGACGTGTTTGCATGGCAACCGTCTGACATCCCCGGTGTTCCCAGGAAAGTAATTGAGCACCACCTTGCCGTCTGTCCTCATGCGCGGCCCATCAAGCAGAAAGTCAGGAAACAAGCAGTGGAGCGCCAAGAATTCATTGCGGAAGAGATCAAGAAGTTGGAAGCAGCAGGCCTTGTCAGAGGAGTGCTCCATCCTACGTGGTTGGCTAATCCTGTTGTCGTGCGCAAAGCCAACGGGAAATGGAGGCTTTGTATCGATTTCACCGATGTCAATAAAGCTTGTCCCAAAGACCCATTTCCCTTGCCGCGCATCGACCAGATTGTTGACTCCACAGCCGGATGTGACTTGCTTTCATTTCTTGATGCATACTCAGGATATCATTAGATCTTCATGGCAGAAGAGGATGAGGAGAAAACCGCGTTCATTACCCCATGTGGCACATACTGTTTTGTGCGGATGCCCTTTGGTTTGAAGAATGCGGGTTCAACATTTGCAAGGGTAGTCCACCACGCTTTTGAGCCACAAATGCACAGAAATGTGGAAGCCTACATGGATGACATAGTGGTCAAGAGCAAGGACAAAGCAACCCTGATCCAAGATTTAGATGAAACATTTGCAAATCTGCGCAAGATCAACCTCAAGCTAAACCCCAAGAAGTGCGTTTTTGGAGTCCCTTCCGGCAAGCTTCTCGGGTTCTTTGTGTCCCAGCGGGGGATTGAAGCCAATCCCGACAAGATCAAGGCCATTGAGCAGATTGAAGCACCGAAGCGCGTCAAGGATGTACGAAGACTTGCCGGTTGCGTGGCTGCTCTCAGCAGGTTTATCTCTAGATCTGCTGAGTGCGCCCTGCCGTTTTTCAAAATATTGAAAAAGGCAGGTCCAATGAAATGGACTCCGGAAGCGGAGGCTGCGCTGCAGGACTTGAAGAGATACCTGTCCTCCGCTCCAACACTTGTCGCACCTAGGCCACAAGAGAAGTTGCTGCTGTATATAGCGGCAACCAATCAAGTGGTTAGTGCTGTGTTAGTGGCAGAGAGCGAGGCAGATGATGAGCCAGCAACCACGGCAGATGCATCCAGCGACAAGCAGGGGGATTCACCGGCAAGCTCTGATCCGGCAAGCTCTGGTCCGGCAAGCTCTGGTCCCGACAAAGATGGATCTGCGCAGACGCATAAGGAGGTGCAGAAGAGAATGGTGCAGCGCCCAGTTTACTTTGTCAGTTCCCTTTTACAGGGGGCTAGGTCAAGGTACTCTGGAGTGTAGAAGTTGCTTTTCGGCCTTCTCATGGCCTCGAGAAAGCTGCGCCATTACTTCCAAGCACATGAGATCACAGTTGTCACTCGCTTTCCGTTGAAGAGGATACTGCAAAATCCAGAAGCAACAGGCAGGATTGTCGAGTGGGCACTGGAACTGTCAAGCTTTGGCCTCAAGTTTGAAAGCACTTCAAATATCCAAAGCAGAGCATTGGCAGAATTCATAGCAGAATGGACGCCAACACCAGATGAAGAGATTCCAGAGACGAGCATCCCCGTCAAGGAAGCAAGTAAAGAGTGGCTGATGTATTTTGATGGTGCCTTCTCGCTGCAAGGCGCCGGTGCGGGCGTGCTGCTTGTCGCACCCACAGGAGAGCACCTCAAGTACGTAGTCCAGATGCACTTTCCCAAGGAGCAAGCAACGAACAATACTGCAGAGTATGAAGGCTTGCTTGCCGGTCTCAGGATCGCGGCAGACCTTGGGATCAAGAAACTCATTGTCAGGGGAGACTCACAGCTTGGCGTCCGCCAAGTGAACAAGAGTTATCAGAGTCCATTGATGGAAGCTTATGTTGATGAAGTGAGAAAGCTAGAAGAGCACTTTGACGGCCTACAGATGGAGCATGTTCCAAGAGCTCAGAATGACATTGCTGATGGCCTGTCAAAGTGCGCCGCACTTAAGTTACCTGTGGAACCAGGGATCTTTGTGCTCAAGCTGACTCAACCATCCGTGACACCATCAACTGGGCAGAGCAAGAAGAGAAAGTTGATTTCTGGTGACTACTTTCCGGCAGAGCTTCCCGAAGCAGCCGCCAAGAAGGTCCCCAAGATCAACGCCAAAAATGTTGAGGAGCAGTTTGCTCCGGCAAGTCTCAGTGCTTGTTTCGTCGAAGCAGACGCTCCTGACAAGTTTTCCTCTGGCAAGCTTGCCGGAGAACATCAAGCTCCGGCTGAGTCGCAGGTTCTCACCGTGGAAGCGGATGTTCCCGCAGCACTAGATGTGCCTTTAGTCCTTGTTGTCGAGCCACAAGCTCCAGCATGGGCACAGCAGATTGTCCGTTTTCTCCAGACAGGAGAACTTCCCGAAGAGCAAGAAGAAGCGGAAAAAGTAGCCTGGCAGTCAAGTATGTACCAGTTTGTCGACAACATACTGTACAGAAGAAGACTCAATGGTGTGAAATTGAAGTGTATTTGCCGGGAAGACGGACAGAAGCTGTTGGCAGAGATACATGGAGGCATATGTGGTCACCACATTGGCGCAAGAGCACTTGCCGACAAAGCTTTCCGGCAAGGTTTCTTTTGGCCGACAGCCCTCCAGAATGCAACTGCACAAGTAACCAAGTGTGAAGCGTGCCAGTTCCATTCCAATAATATACACCAACCAACTCAAGCTCTCCAGACGATCCCTTTATCTTGGCCATTTTCGGTCTGGGGGCTCGATATCCTCGGCCCTTTCCCCTGAGTTGTCGGGGGCTTCGAGTACTTGTACGTTGCAATCGACAAGTTCACGAAGTGGCCGGAAGTGGAACCAGTGAGGAAGGTGACAGCACAGTCAGCAGTCAAGTTCTTCAGGTCGATTGTTTGCCATTTCGGGATTCCTAACAGGATCATCACCGACAACGACACGCAATTTACGAGCCGCACCTTCATGCAGTACATCCAAGACCTTGGCACCAAGGTCTGCTTCGCTTCTGTTGCTCATCCGAGAAGCAACGGTCAAGCGGAGAGGGCAAATGCTGAAGTGCTGCGTGGGCTCAAGACCAGAACTTTTGACAGGCTGCGCAGGTGCGGAAGAAACTGGATCGAGGAGCTGCCGGTGGTTCTTTGGTCGATCAGGACGACGCCAAATCGAGCCACTGGCCAGACACCCTTCGCTCTAGTCTATGGAGCGGAGGCAATTCTCCCCACGGAACTCGTATATGGGTCACCTCGAGTGCTCGCTTATGATGAGCTTGAGCAAGAGCAGCTGCGACAAGATGACGCGCTGCTCCTCGAGGAGGATCGTCTTCAGGCTGCTGTACGAGCTGCTCGATACCAGCAAGCTTTGCGCCGCTACCATAGCCGCAAAGTTAATGCCAGAAGCTTCGAGGAAGGCGACCTTGTTCTTCGGCGCGTTCAGTCCGCCAAGAATTCCAACAAGTTGACGCCGAAGTGGGAAGGCCCTTACCGGGTGAAACGAGTCACTAGGCCTGGCGCTGTCCGCCTTGAGACCGAAAATGGCATTCCGGTGAGCAACTCCTGGAACATTGAGCATCTTCATAAGTTTTACCCGTAGGGCGCGGTTGCCGGAACCTGTTCCGGCAACCACCTTTTGCACAAGTCTTGCCGCTGTTGCATGTAATCCTTTGTACAAAGCCTGGCCCAGATCCCGTGCATAAGTAAAGCTCATGTGCTTCACACATCTTGTCACTTTCATGCTTTTTACTTTACATTTGCATGCTTTACCTGACACTTTGTGCAGCACCTATCCCCGATAAGCAATAACGAGCCGAAAGGCACCATATCTTTATTTTCTCTTCTTTCTTTTTCTCAAACAAAGGAAAGGAAGGTTCCCTCGCACACAAGTTTGCCGGGGGGGAAGGAGAAGATAATGATATGGACCAGGCGTCGTTTAAGGAAGATTCGCCTTGCCGGGAAGCAAACGACAGAAAAGCTAAGTTGCCAAAGTTTGAGCAATTAGTTTTAGTTTTTAAGTTATCTTCCTTGAACGACTCTGCTTTGTGTGGAAAACCTGTGCGCGGAGGAACCAACTCGTAGCTAGATGCGCCCTTACTTTGTTTCGAGTCCGCTCAACAACTTAAGTGTGCTGCAACTAGTTGCGACAAGGTTTCTTGTCGGAGCGGCACCGCCAGCAGGCTGCTGACGTCCCGCACTCAGCGCTCGCGGCTCGGGTGCCTACGCCGACAAGATCCCTAAAAGCGTAGGGTAAAAACATACAAAGCAAGAGAACTAGTAAAGGAAATAACATAGTGATCATCATCCAAAATAAAGTTATATTACAAGATAACTTGTCGCAACTCTAACACATTGTTCCTATGACATGACTAGCAGCGACAAGGAAAAAGATAAAGTGGGCGGCCTAGTCTACGCGAACACCCTCAACCCTCCTGATCTCACTCACCTTGTCCACAATGGGTGCGACAAGGGCCTTGAGCGCTTCCAGATCGGCGTCGGGCGGCAAGGATCTGAGGACGTTGGTGAGGTTGAGGCCCAGGTTGCGGAAAGCCACCTTCACCAGCACCTTCTGAAGAACTCCCGCGCAAATCTTGCGCGACTCGTCGGTCAGCTGCTTTGGGATCTTCTCCCGAAGCCGCTGGAGGGCCGTCGCCACGCCCTTGATGAACAGGCTGAGCTTGGCGCTGGGTTGAAGATGCTCGTCGGAAGGATACCCGAAGTCCTCCATCCCCAGCTGCGCCAGCTCCCCGTCGATGACTGCGGCGATGTTCACCAGACCCTCGGTCCAGTGCTCCACCGTCTCCCTGAACGAGTTCTGGGTGACGGCAATGCTCGCCAGCAGCGCCTCGTCGGCCTTGATCTTCTCCGACAAGGCCACCTCTCGCTCCTTGGCGGCGTCCAGCGTCTGCATCAGCGTGGCCAGCTTCAGCTCGAGATCCGTGTTGGAGTCCTTGGCGGCGCCGAGCTCCTTGTTCCTCTCCGCGAGAAGACCTTGCAGCTCACCATGGGCAACAACATCCTTCTTGCGCTCGCGCTTGAGCGCGGCGAGCTCCTCGCCGCTCGTCCGGAGATTGGCCTCCAGCTGCGCCACTTTTACCTCCAACTCTTTCTTGGCGGCCTCGGCGGCCGCGGCGGCATCCCTTGCTTCTTGGAGAGCGCTGCCAATTGCTTGCTCCCGCGCGGCGAGCTCTTCCTCGTGGCTGTCGAGGTTCACCTTGCGCTGCGCCAATTCTCCCTCCCGCGCAGATAACTTCTCGGCAGCAAGCCGCTGCTGTTCTTCGACCTCAGCCTTCGCGAGGAGGAAGGCCTTCCTCTCCTCGACGACTTGCTCCCGCTCCTCCGCCAAGCTCCGGAGAGTCTCCTGCCTGAGATCCCGGAGCTCCTCCGCGCGTTTCTCAATGTCGACTCCCGCCCTCGTGACAAGCGCTTCCCGGGAAGCCAGCTTGGCTTGCCGGGCGCGGTAGAGCGACGTTAGCTTCCGCAGCAGCCGCTCCTCTTCGGGCTCCTCGCTGCTGCTTGGCGCGTCAACCAGCGCCAGTCCAGCGGAGGCGAGCACCTCTCCGTCGAAAGTTTCTCCCTCGACCGGCGCCCTGGAGCTCGAAGCCCAGGGGAGCTTGATGAAGACGCCGTCGCCGGCCTTCAAGTAGGCGCCAGACTGAGGCTCCTCGGAGTCTGGCTCTGTGGCAGCGGCGGGAGGATCGGTGGTCGGTGCAGCGCCTGGCGCTCCTGCGGCCTCGGGGCCGTCAGTACGACCACCGGGTCCCTCGCCGGCTTCTGCGGCGGCAGCCTTGGCGGCCTCTTCGCCGGCGGGTTCATCAGCGCCGGCCTCTCCTTCAGCGGCTTCGGTCTCCATCGGCTCAGTGGCAGGTGGATCTGAAGAACGAAGAATGGAGAGAAGTCGAGCGAATATGCAAAAACAAAGTCACAAGAACAAAAACCCAAGGGCGAGTTTTTAGGCAAGTGGATTACCTGTGATGGGATCTGCAGTCGCGGTCTCAGCCGCCGGAGGATCACTGGCGTCTTCCCTTGCCGGAGAATTGGCCCTTGCCGGAGAGTTCTCCCTTGCCGGAGAACGCTCCCTTGCCGGGGACTCTACCCTTGGCGGCGTAGTCGAAGCAGATGGCGCTTCGGGGGCGGCTTCCGGGCCCTCCTGGTGAGGCTCCTCTGCTCCTACACAAATCCAACAATCAAGATATCAGTAAGAGAAAAGAGCAACCATGCGCACCTGACGGCGGGAAGTAAATTATAAACTTACGCTGGGGGCTACGCTGGGGGCTGCTTTGCGAAGTAGTGGCCAGGTCCGGCAAGGTGGGCTCAGGCACGCCCCTGCTGACACGGTGGGATCATCTTCGATGATGATCACCGAGGCCTTGGCCCTCTTCGCCGCTCTCTAGGCCAGCGTCCTGAAAAGGGATGGGTTCAGATCGAAGCAAGTTAGATACAGAATAAAAGCGACAAGATTGAAGAACTACGAGGACAGCAAGAAAGCTTACTCTTCTTCTTCATCATCGGAGCTGAGCGCGGAGAGATCAAAGTCCGGCTCGCCTCCGGTGCGACGAGGCGGAGGAGTGGGCTCCCTTGTCTGCTTGGCAGGAGCAGCAGCGGTGGACCGGGAAGGTCCCGCTCCAGTTGCCGCAGCGGTAGGAGGCGCTCCCGCGGCAACGGTGCTTGCTGCGATCGAGCGTGTCGCGCGGCTCGGCGGCTATTGACCCGTCTGGCGCCCCGCTGCGTCACCGGCCCTGCGGAGACGCCTTCTTGGTGCAGCTGGGGGCTCCACTTGCGGCAGGCTGTCTGAAGGCTCCGGCTCCTCCTCGCCGGGCTCGCTCGGCTCGGCTTCGGGGCCGGCAAGATCTTCCTCGCCGGCGAACTCCTCACGCTCGGCAAGGCTTGCCGCCTCCGCTGCCTCCGCCTCCGCCTCGGTGAACCCGAACTCGCCCGCGGCGGCTGCTGCCGCGGCCTCTTCCGCCCTAGTGGTGATGTGCTGCAGCTCCGCGTCGGTGGTGTCACGGGTGAGGCTCCTCTGCTCGTCGGCGTGGATCGGCACTTCCTCCAGGCTGTCGAAGAACGCCCACACGACGTCATCCGCCGGCTCTTGCCAAGTTGGGGCGATTCCGTGCGAGTCACACAACGGCATCATCGCGCGGATCCGGTCAAGAGAAGAATTGTTGCACAGAGGGACGACGCTCCTCGGCAACAGGAACGGGTGCTGAGGGTCTCGTTTGAAGAGCTCCAGAAGCATTGCATCCAGCTCCAGAACGGTGAAACTGAAGTTGAGGCCCGGGCGCAGCCTCATGATGTCCACCGAGTTCTTGAACTCCCAGGCAGGTCTCCCTCTCTCTTGCAGGGGGCAATGCGGCGGCGAAGGAAATCTGCGCCAACAGCGCCTACAGTGAGCCCGGCAAGCCTAAGGCGGAGGATTCTGGTGACGGCGATCTTCAGCCTGTCATCTTCAGGGGCCACGTTGCTCCAATCGTTGCCGCATACTATTGGGGCTTGGCGCACGGTAGTGAACGGCTGCGGGTTCTCCTCAACAATCCAACACCACTCCGCTCTCCACTCCTCCCATTTGCTGCGAAGCTCACCCTCCAGATACGCCTCCTTCTTGCCGACTCTCGAGATCTAGGCGATCCCTCCGGCAAGCGGCTCTCCTCTCTCGACCCGAGGCATGAAGAAGTGGCGGAAAAGGGCTACATTGGGGTGGACTCCGACAAAGTTTTCGCACAAATGTGCGAAAACTGCCATCGTGAGGACGGCGTTGGGGGTGAAATCTAGGAGGCGGAGGCCATACGTGTTCATGATATCACAGAAGAACTCCGAGAAGGGCGGGCAGAGCCCGCAGTAGAAGAAAAGTGCGAAGAATGGGTACCCGGTTGGAGCCAGCTCCGATGCGGTGGCCGGGAGTACCCTCGTGCGCGGATGCGCACGCGTCTCCGTCGACCAGAAAAGGTAGTAATACTCCCTCAGCTCCTTGGCCCGAGCTGAGGGGGGAAGATGGCCCGCTCCTTCCGCAGCGCCGCGAGCCGCTGCGCCTCGGCCGACTTCACGCCCTTCCCCTTGTTGGCTTTCGGAGCCATGGCGGATGTGGCAGGGGAGATCGGCGGTGTGGTGGTGCTGGTGGCGACGGGGGACGGAACGCTGCTCTCTTTCGGCTCTGAGGAGAAGGGGGGAGCGGCGGAGATTTCTGGACTTGGAGCAACAAACGGAGAAGTGGGGAAACAGCCCCTGTTTCCCCTGCTTATAAAGAGGGAGGGGGCGGACGTTTCGCCCTTCCGAATAAAGAACCCCCCATGATCTCTCCCACGATGCCGCATTCAGCGCATGCCGTTGGGGGAGGGCGCAGTGGGTACAGAGCAAGATTCGGCGTTACCCAGGCCACGCATGCCCATGCCCTGTTTTGGGCCTGGCCCAACAGCGCCCGGCACCGTGTGTGGCCCAGGCCCGGGGGCTCCTGTGGGTGTACTAGAATAGGGGTACCCTAGTACCCCGAACTTGTGCACGGGCAGTCGCAGCGCCCCGCGGCAAGGGTTTGCCGGGTGACCGCCAAGGTACTCCGTGGCTCCTTTGGAGCCGTTCAAGAACAAAGTATTCAAGTGAAGAAGACAAGGCCCCGGCAAGAGGAGCTTGCCGGGAAGGCCAACCGAGACGTCTCAAGGAACTTGCCGCGACGTGCCACGCGTCCCGGCAAGGCTCGGCGAGCGACAAGCTTCCGGGCGCGACAAGACCACGACCGCGGCAAGACGCTTGCCGCGGCAAGCGGCCACTCTGCGCCCACGCTCCAGCGCATCCACCAACGTGTCGCCCTGGGGGCCTTTCTAGGCACGCGTGGCGGAAGGCTGTGCAGCCAGTGGTAAGCGGTGGCATGCGATGCTGACAAGATCGCCATTGTGGCGGACGGTGGCGCCCCTGACGGTCCTTTTATACACTGTTAGGGCGACACAGACGGGCATTTAATGCCCTTGTCCCCTACCGTCAGGGTTAGGTAGAAAGCACTGTACAAGTAGCTGTACCAACTACCTCTCTTTTTACACTTTTACCCTTCTCTGCGTTGCCACCTGTCGGTGACCCCTTGTGCATATAAAAGGAGGCCCATGCACAACGTAGGGGGGTGGGAAGAGTTCGGTTCAGTTCGACCAGTTCGAAAGCTTCGGATCATTTCGAAGCCAGAAAACACTTAGCTCTCTAGAGCAAGAACACAATACAACCAGACAAGCAGCAGTAGGAGTATTATCTCTCCGGAGAGCTCCGAAGCTGGGTAAACTGCTCGTGTGCTTCGCCTCGATCTGCTCTTCGTGCGACCTCCGCCCCCCGCCAAACCGAAAGGGGCTCGGTCCGCCGACCCCATAGGTGTTCGTGGATCAGTTTCCCCGACACTGAGTGATGTCTTGTTTTAACATGCAACTATTTTATGCTTCGTCGACTGACTTTGTCTTGCCTGTTTTCCTCTACGCCTTTACTGAAATGTATTCGATGCCCAACGGAGAGCAAGAGCAGGACCTGGAGGGGGAGGCGAGCGGAGGTGAAAGCGGCGAGTGGCATTCCGAGGGAGAGGGAGACGAGGAGAGCGACGACCAGAGTGATGAAGAAGAGGTCGACTCTCCTCCCCGTAGGGAAAGGTGATCCAAGCTTACTCACGACCCGGCGAGCACCCGTGACAAGGCAACCGTTCCAGCCGGGCAGTCGTCAAAGCATCCTCGGACGTCCTCTCCGGCACCAACCGACAAGGCCTCAAAGCAGTCCAAGGTTGTCGTGCAGAAGACTCGGAAGGCGCTGCCAAGAATCAAAATTGATGTTCCTATTGCTTCTGCATGAGTGTTCTTCCTTCGCTTTTACTCGACGTTCTGTGCTGCTTATTTTTCCCTTGGTTTAACCGAATGAATCTTGGAACTGACAGTGCTGCTACCTCTGGGACCTCTGCTTATAAGAACGAGGATGAGGAAATGGAAGATGCGGTCACCTCCAATCCAGGTACAATCTTCATGATTTTGTCTTCGTTTCGTCGATTGAACTGTGGTATATCCAATCGGGTGATGAAATTTTGGCGACTGATCTTTTTACAGCTCTCAATGTCATTGACCTCCCTAACGACAATTAGGACGAGCCACCGAGGCCCTTGGGGAGAACAAACAGGAAAACGTCCGCTGGCAAGATGCTTCAGTCGATGCCGGTGGCGGAACCGGTAGTTCAAGACGCCGACGATGTCAATCGGACTTCTGTCTCCTTCACCATACCACCGTCGAGTGCTCGGCCTTCTGTGTCAACTGCATAGGCTCCCGCCGATCCACGTTCACTTTTTGCTACACATCACGTCCTAGAGGACCAGGTGGGTGCTGCCAAAGAAGCTATACGCCAGGCAAGCATTATGATGGAAAAGATGAACATGGTGCGTGATACGTCTCCAACGTATCTATAATTTTTGATTGCTCCATGCTATATTATCTACTGTTTTGGACAATATTGGGCTTTATTTTCCACTTTTATATTATTTATGGGACTAACCTATTAACTGGAGGCCCAGCCCAGAATTGCTATTTTTTTGCCTATTTCTTTGGCCATGTTATTTTGAGAAGACATAATTGCTTAGTTAGTATTCTTGAAGTATTATCATTTTTATGTCAATATGAACTTTTGTCTTGAATCTTTCGGATCTGAATATTCATACCACAATTAAGAAGAATTACATTGAAAATATGCCAAGTAGCACTCCGCATCAAAAATTCTGTTTTTATCATTTACCTACTCGAGGACGAGCAGGAATTAAGCTTGGGGATGCCTGATACGTCTCCAACGTATCTATAATTTTTTATTGCTCCATGCTATATTATCTACTGTTTTGGACAATATTGGGCTTTATTTTCCATTTTTTTATTATTTTTGGGACTAACCTATTAACCGGAGAACCAGCCCAGAATTGCTGTTTTTTTTCCTATTTCAGAGTTTCGAAGAAACGGAATATCAAACGGAGTCCAAACGGAATGAAACCTTCGGGAACGTGATTTTCTCACCGAGCGTGATCCAGGAGACTTGGACCCTAAGTCAAGGAAGCTTCAAGGAGGGCACGAGGTAGGGGGGCGCGCCTACCCCCCAGGGCGCGCCCTCCACCCTCGTGGGCCCCACGTTGCTCCATTGACGTACTTCTTCCTCCTATATATACCTACGTACCCCCAAACGATCAGATACGGAGCCAAAAACCTAATTCCACCGCCGCAACCTTCTGTACCCACGAGATCCCATCTTGGGGCCTGTTCCGGAGCTCCGCCGGAGGGGGCATCCACCACGGAGGGCTTCTACATCATCACCATAGCCCCTCCGATGAAGTGTGACTAGTTTACCTCAGACCTTTGGGTCCATAGTTAGTAGCTAAATGGATTCTTCTCTCTTTTTGGATCTCAATACAATGTTCTCCCCCTATCTCATGGAGATCTATTCGATGTAATCTTCTTTTTGCGGTGTGTTTGTTGAGACCGATGAATTGTGGGTTTATGATCAAGATTATCTATGAACCATATTTGAATCTTCTCTGAATTCTTTTATGTATGATTGGTTATCTTTGCAAGTCTCTTCGAATTATCAGTTTAGTTTGGCCTACTAGATTGGTTTTTCTTGCAATGGGAGAAATGCTTAGCTTTGGGTTCAATCTTGCGGTGTCCTTTCCCAGTGACAGTAGGGGCAGCAAGGCACGTATTGTATTGTTGCCATCGAGGATAACAAGATGGGTTTTTTATCATATTGCATGAATTTATCCCTCTACATCATGTCATCTTGCTTAAGGCGTTACTCTATTTTCTTAAACTTAATACTCTATATGCATGCTGGATAGCAGTCGATGAGTGGAGTAATAGTAGTAGATGCAGGCAGGAGTCGGTCTACTTGTCTCAGACGTGATGCCTATATACATGATCATACCTAGATATTCTCATAACTATGCTCAATTCTGTCAATTGCTCAACAGTAATTCATTCACCCACCGTAAAATACTTATGCTCTTGAGAGAAGCCACTAGTGAAACCTATGGCCCCTGGGTCTATCTCTATCATATTAATCTTCCATCACTTTATTTATTGCCTTTGCTTTTACTTTTCTTTTATTTTACTTTGCATCTTTATCATAAAAAATATCAAAAAATATTATCTATCATCTCTATCAGATCTCACTCTCGTAAGTGATCGTGAAGGGATTGACAACCCCTAATCGTGTTGGTTGCGAGGAGTTATTTGCTTTGTGTAGGTACGAGGGACTCACGCGTAGCCTCCTACTGGATTGATACCTTGGTTCTCAAAAACTGAGGGAAATACTTACGCTATTGTGCTGCATCACCTTTCCTCTTCAAGGAAATCCAACGCAGTGCTCAAGAGGTATCAAGAAGAATTTCTGGCGCCGTTGCCGGGGAGTCTATGCAAAAGTCAACATACCAAGTACCCATCACAATCCCTTATCTCCTGCATTACATTATTTGCCATTTGCCTCTCGTTTTCCTCTGCCCCACTTGACCCTTGCCATTTTATTCGCCCTGTCTTTTTCCGTTTGCCTCTTTTCCGCTTGCTTTTTGTTTTCTCGTGTGTTGGATTGCTAGTTTGTCGCGATGGCTCTACCTAGATTTGGTGATCTTCACCTTAAAAGATTAGAAGAGATCGAAAGCAACGTCAGGAGTTTTATGGTTCTGCAATTTGAGCATAGTAATTTCTTCAGAAACAAGCGTAAGGAACAAAAAGGTTTTATGAATTATATGAATACGGAGCTCGACGATATGTCTAAAGAATTTGATGGTTTGAGATCCCAAATTGCTCGTCTTGAGAAGTTAACTACTGAAATATCGGATAAGCAGGCTACCTTAGTCAATAAGATGGTCGCTAAACCGGATTTCTATGAAAATAAAGATGAAGATCTAAAAGTTATTGATGTGTCTCCTATTAAATCTTTGTGTTTGCAATATGAATCTTGATAATTATAGACTGAATATGATCCACCTTTACCTAGAAGGCGTTCCAAGAATTCAGAGTTTTTAGATCTTGATGCTAAAATTAATAAAAGTGGGATTGAAGAAATCAAAACCCTAGATGTTGCTAAACCCACTATTTTGGATTTCAAGGAATTTAATTATGAAAGTTGCTCTTTGATTGATTGTATTTCCTTGTTACAATCCGTGCTAAATTCTCCTCACGCTTATAGTCAAAATAAAGCGTTTACTAAACATATTGTTGATGCCTTGATGCAATCTTATGAGAAAAAGCTTGAGTTGGAAGTCTCTATCCCTAGAAAACTTTATGATGAGTGGGAACCAACTATTAAAATTAAGATCAAAGATCATGAGTTTTCTGCTTTATGTGATTTGGGTGCTAGTGTTTCCACTATTCCCAAAACTTTGTGCGATTTGCTATATTTCCGCGATTTTGATGATTGCTCTCTAAACTTGCACCTTGCGGATTCCACAATTAAGAAACCTATGGGAAGAATTAATGATGTTCTTATTGTTGCAAATAGGAATTATGTGCCCGTAGATTTTATCATTCTTGATATAGATTGCAATCCTTCATGTCCTATTATTCTTGGTAGACCTTTCCTTAGAACGATTGGTGCAATTGTTGATATGAAGGAGGGGAATATTAGATTCCGATTTCCATTAAAGAAAGGCATGGAACACTTCCCTAGGAAGAAAATAAAATTACCTTATGAATCTATCATGAGAGCCACTTATGGATTGCCTACCAAAGATGGCAATACCTAGATCTATCCTTGCTTTTATGCCTAGCTAGGGGCGTTAAACAATAGCGCTTGTTGGGAGGCAACCCAATTTTATTTTTAGTTTTTTTTGCTTTTGCTTCTGTTTAGGAATAAATATTAGATCTAGCCTCTGGTTAGATGTGTTTTTATGTTTTAATTAGTGTTTGTGCCAAGTTAAACCTATAGGATCTGCTTGGATGATAGTTATTTGATCTTGCTGTAATTTCCAGAAACTTTCGGTTCACGAAAACAATTGTTAAAAATCACCAGAATGTGATAAAATACTGATTCAAATTGATTCTGATCAATAAACAAATTGCCTAGGTCTTCCTTTTTTGCTGAATTTTTGGAGTTCCAAAAGTTTGCGTTAGTTACAGATTACTACAGACTGTTCTGTTTTTGACAGATTCTGTTTTTCGTGTGTTATTTGCTTATTTTGATGAATCTTTGGCTAGTAAAATAGTTTATAAACCATAGATAAGTTGGAATAAAGTAGGTTTAACACCAATATAAATAAAGAATGAGTTCATTACAGTACCTTGAAGTGGTCTTTTGTTTTCTTTCGCTAACGGAACTGACGAGATTTCTGTTGAGTTTTGTGTTGTGAAGTTTTCAAGTTTTGGGTGAAATCTTTTGATGGATTATGGAACAAGGAGTGGCAAGAGCCTAAGCTTGGGGATTCCCATGGCACCCCCAAGATAATCTAAGGACACCAAAAATTCAAAGCTTGGGGATGCCCCGGAAGGCATCCCCTCTTTCGTCTACTTCCATCGGTAACTTTACTTGGAGCTATATTTTTATTCACCACATGATATGTGTTTTGCTTGAAGCGTCTTGTATTATTTGAGTCTTTGTTTTTTAGTTTACCACAATCATCCTTGCTGTACACACCTTTTGAGAGAGCCATACATGAGTTGTAAATTATTAGAATACTCTTTGTGCTTCACTTATATCTTTTGAGTTATATAATTTTGCTCTAGTACTTCACTTATATCTTTTAGAGCACGGTGGTGGAATTGTTTTAAAGAAACTATTGATCTCTCATGCTTCACTTAGATTATTTTGAGAGTCTTAAATAGCATGGTAATTTGCTTAAATAATCCTAATATGCTAGGTATACAAAAATAGTAAAAACTTTCTTATGAGTGTGTTGAATGCTAAGAGAAGTTTGATGCTTGATGATTGTTTTGAGATATGGAGGTAATAATATTAAAGTTGTGCTAGTTGAGTAGTTGTGAATTTGAGAAATGCTTGTGTTGAAGTTTGCAAGTCCCGTAGCATGCACGTATGGTAAACGTTATGTAACAAATTTGAAACATGAGGTGTTCTTTGATTGTCCTCCTTATGAGTGGCGGTCGGGGACGAGCAATGGTCTTTTTCTACCAATCTATCCCCGTAGGAGCATGCGCGTAGTGCTTTGGTTTTTGATGGCTTGTAGATTTTTGCAATAAGTATGTGAGTACTTTATGACTAATGTTGAGTCCATGGATTATACGCACTCTCACCCTTCCATCATTGCTAGCCTCTTCGGTACCGTGCATTGCCCTTTCTCACAGTGAGAGTTGGTGCAAACTTCACTGGTGCATCCAAACCCCGTGATATGATATGCTCTTTCACACATAAACCTCCTTATATCTTCCTCAAAACAGCCACCATACCTACCTATTATGTCATTTCCATAGCCATTCCGAGATATATTGCCATGCAACTTTCTACCATTCCGTTTATCGTGACACATTCATTATTGTCATATTGCTAGCATGATCATGTAGTTGACATAGTATTTGTGGCAAAGCCACCGTTCATAATTCTTTCATACATGTCACTCTTGGTTCATTGCATATCCCGGTACACCGCCGGAGGCATTCATATAGAGTCATACTTTGTTCTAGTATCGAGTTGTAATCATTGAGTTGTAAATAAATAGAAGTGTGATGATCATCATTTAATAGTGCATTGTCCCACAAAAAAAGAAAAAAAGAGAAAGTCAACAAAAAAGGCCCAAAAAAGAAATAAAAGTGGCAATGCTACTATCCTTTTTTCCACACTTGTGCTTCAAAGTAGCACCATGTTCTTCATATAGAGAGTCTCTTGAGTTATCATTTTCATATACTAGTGGGAAATTTTCATTATAGAACTTGGCTTGTATATTCCAACAATGGGCCTCCTCAAGTGCCCTAGGTCTTCGTGAGCAAGCAAGTTGGATGCACACCCACTTATTTTTCTTTTGTTGAGCTTTCATACATTTATAGCTCTAGTGCATGCGTTGCATGGCAATCCTTACTCCTTGCATTAACATCAATCGATGGGCATCTCCATAGCTCATTGATTAGCCTCGTTGATGTGAGACTTTCTACTTTTTTTGTCTTCTCCACATAACCCCCATCATCATATTCTATTCCACCCATAGTGCTATGTCCATGGCTCGCGCTCATATATTGCGTGAAAGTTTATATGTTTGAGATTACTAAAGTATGAAACAATTGCTTGGCTTGTCATCGGGGTTGTGCATGATGAGAGCATTCTTGTGTGACGAAAATGGAGCATGACTAAACTATAAGATTTTGTAGGGATGAACTTTCTTTGGCCATGTTATTTTGAGAAGACATAATTGCTTAGTTAGTATGCTTGAAGTATTATCATTTTTATGTCAATATGAACTTTCGTCTTGAATCTTTCGGATCAAAATATTCATACCACAATTAAGAAGAATTACATTGAAAATATGCCAAGTAGCACTCCGCATCAAAAATTCTGTTTTTATCATTTACCTACTCGAGGACGAGCAGGAATTAAGCTTGGGGATGCCTGATACGTCTCCAACGTATCTATAATTTTTGATTGCTCCATGCTATATAATCTACTGTTTTGGAAAATATTGGGCTTTATTTTCCACTTCTATATTATTTTTGGGACTAACCTATTAACTGGAGGCCTAGCCCAGAATTGTTGTTTTTTGCCTATTTCAGAGTTTCGAAGAAACGGAATATCAAACGGAGTCCAAACGAAATGAAACCTTCGGGAACATGATTTTCTCACCGAACGTGATCCAGGAGACTTGGACCCTAAGTCAAGGAAGCTTCAAGGAGGGCACGAGGTAGGGGGGCGCGCCTACCCCCCCAGGGCGCGCCCTCCACCCTCGTGGGCCTCATGTTACTCCACCAACGTACTTCTTCCTCCTATATATACCTATGTACCCCCAAACGATTAGATACGGAGCCAAAAACCTAATTCCACCGCCGCAACCTTCTGTACCCACGAGATCCCATCTTGGGGCCTGTTCCGGAGCTCCGCCGGAGGGGGCATCCACCATGGAGGGCTTCTACATCATAACCATAGCCCCTCCAATGAAGTGTGAGTAGTTTACCTCAGACCTTCGGGTCCATAGTTAGTAGCTAGATGTCTTCTTCTCTCTTTTTGGATCTCAATACAATGTTCTCCCCCTCTCTCGTGGAGATCTATTCGATGTAATCTTCTTTTTGCAGTGTGTTTGTTGAGACAGATGAACTGTGGGTTTATGATCAAGATTATCTATGAACAATATTTGAATCTTCTCTGAATTCTTTTATGTATGATTGGTTATCTTTGCAAGTCTCTTCGAATTATCAGTTTGGTTTGGCCTACTAGATTGGTTTTTCTTGCAACGGGAGAAGTGCTTAGCTTTGGGTTCAATCTTGCGGTGTCCTTTCCCAGCGACAGTAGGGGCAGCAAGGCACATATTGTTGCCATCGAGGATAACAAGATGGGGTTTTTATCATATTGCATGAATTTATCCCTCTACATCATGTCATCTTGCTTAAGGCGTTACTCTATTTTCTTAAACTTAATACTCTAGATGCATGCTGGATAGCAGTCGATGAGTGGAGTAATAGTAGTAGATGCAGGCAGGAGTCGGTCTACTTGTATCGGACGTGATGCCTATATACATGATCATACCTAGATATTCTCATAACTATGCTCAATTCTGTCAATTGCTCAACAGTAATTCGTTCACCCACCATAAAATACTTATGCTCTTGAGAGAAGCCACTAGTGAAACCTATGGCCCCCGGGTCTATCTCTATCATATTAATCTTCCATTTATTGCCTTTGCTTTTACTTTCTTTTATTTTACTTTGCATCTTTATCATAAAAAATACCAAAAAAATATTATCTATCATCTCTATCAGATCTCATTCTCGTAAGTGACCGTGAAGGGATTGACAATCCCTAATCGCGTTGGTTGCGAGGAGTTATTTGCTTTGTGTAGGTACGAGGGACTCGCGCGTAGCCTCCTACTGGATTGATACCTTGGTTCTCAAAAACTGAGGGAAATACTTACGCTACTGTGCTGCATCACCTTTCCTCTTCAAGGAAATCCAACGTAGTGCTCAAGAGGTAGCAGTGCGGGAAGCCAGTCAAGCTGCGTATGATGCTAGCTCCGCTCTCCAGAGCAACGTCCAGGTTAGTAGATTGCCTACCGACTCTTTTGGCCTGTTCTGTTAGGATATGGTACCTGAAAACTTTCTTTCAAAGAACGTTTTCATCTGTCTGCACTTTGCATCTGTACACCCACTGGGTGTTTTGATTTGTCACTGAATAGATTCGCACTTTGAGCTGATGATGTCGTTGTCGATTGAATCTTTTGACCGGTGGGGGCACGCTGAGTGCACCCACTGGGTGTAGTCACCGAGACCATAATTGACTGCAGGCAGTCGACTATGGTCTGAGCATCAGAATTTGGATTTCTTCACTCGGTCTGGTCTGGCCATGTCGAGTGGAATGTAAACTGAACCAGTGGGGGCATGCTGAGTGCACCCACTGGGTGTAGTCCCCGAGACCATGGTCGACTGCTGGCAGTCAACTATGGTCTGAAGACTCTGTTTGTTTCTTTCTCTCTTCTGTTTTTTTTGCACTCGCACCGGACAGGCCTTGTCCAGTGTAAACTAAACCAGTGGGGGCACGCTAAGTGCACCCACTGGGTGTAGTCCCCGAGACTACTGTTGGATGTTTGATTCGGCAGTAGTCTTAGAATTTGTTGGCTTTATGACCTCTTCGAAATAACCAATCCTTTCACCAGTTGACTGACCTGTTCTTTGGTTGCAGAAATCTTGTGATCTTAGAGCTCGCTTTGCTGACCTGGAGAAGCAGCAGATTCAACTCAACCTCGATCTGGAGTTGGCCAAGACAGAACTGCAGAAAGCCAAGGATGACACCACTGGTAAGGAAGGCCTGTCGACTGGGTTATCTTTGAACCGGATTTAATTCTGCTTTTTCTGAATGCAACATTATCTCTTTCAAAGAAACTGAACCAAGCTTTGGCGAAAAAGGATCGAGATCTGGCGACCGCGCAGAAAAAAGCTGATGAGAAAACTGCACTTGCTGAACAGAAGTTGGCTTCAGTCGGCAAATTGGAGGAAGAAAACTCCAGGCTGAAAACTGCCCTTGACGAAGCCAATAAGGAAGGGACTCGCCTGAAGAAGGATAAGGAAAATCTAAACGAGAAGATGGAAGGTATCGCCCGTAGGAGGAATGATCTAGAGAGTTATCTGGGAAGCCATGCTAAGAAGTTGTCCGTCATGCTTGAAGGTGTTTTCCTTGATCCGACTGGTTTGTTCTTGTCGACTCGACATATGATCATTGGCTTACCCTTGAATTGTGCATGCAGAATTTTGTCGGGACTTCGAGCAAGAGATCGGGTGAATCGAACCAAGCTTGGACCCGATCAACTCTCTAGTGAAGGATGAAGCTGCCATGAATGTGCTCCGACTAGAATCCCGCATCACTGGTGTTGTTGATTATCTCGCCCGACTAAAAGTCACGATGTCGTAGATTGACACGGCTCTCTGGCCCATGGCAACACTTCAAAATGACATCGAGTCTATGATGGCTCGCTCAATGAAGTTCCCAGTCGAATTCAAGAATGGAAGAAGTCTTCTGCCCGATGCGACACTGATGTGGCTCTATCTCTGGTTCGCGTCCACTGTTGCGAAGCTCTGGAAGAGAAGCTGGCGGTGATTAAAGTTGCTAACACCAAGAGACACGACTTCCAGTCCTTCATGGAGACTTTCATCGCTGCCGCCACTCGGATTGCTGACGGGATCGACCTGGATGAATTCGTCGAGCCTGCGAGCCCTCCTCTCGCGGAGTGAACAAACTTTTATGCCCCGCCTTAAATTTGCCTCGGAATGCCGAGTGATTTTGTAACCGTTAAACTCCTTCGGGCCAAATGCCCGAGTACTTTGATCCGTGGTCTTGAACTTTAGAATTTATCTGAACTTGATTTATCTCTGAATATGCTCATGTTTGCCGTCGAGTGGAATTTGTTCTCCACACGGAATAATTTTTGTGCTTGAGATGCAGCTCTGGGGTGGATACTCCAGTCGACTCGCACCTCGTCGTCTTTGCAGATGAGGATGGAGCGCACATTGTATTTGTGGCGCAGCTCCGAAGGAGAAGGTTGCAGTCGACCTGCACCTCATCGTCCTTGCGGATAGGGATGGAGCGCACATTGTACTTGTGGCGCAACCCTGAAGGAGAAGGTTGTAGTCGACCTGCACCTCATCGTCCTTGTGGATAGGGATGGAGCGCACCTTGTACTTGTGGCGCAGCTCCGAAGGAGAAGGTTGCAGTTTGCCTGCACCTTGTCGTCCTTGCGGATAGGGACGGACTTCAAACTTAGGCGAGTCCTGGATTGCAACTAAGCCCCCGAGTGGGAGGGTTGCTCACCACTCGGTAGGATTTTTCAAACTTAGGCGAGTAATGGACTGCAGCTAAGCCCCCGAGTGGGAGGGTTGCTCACCACTCAGTAGGATTTTTCAAACTTAGGCGAGTACTGGACTGCAGCTAAGCCCCCCGAGTGGGAGGGTTGCTCACCACTCGGTAGGATTTTTCAAACTTAGGCAAGTACTGGACTGCAGCTAAGCCCCCGAGTGGGAGGGTTGCTCACCACTCGGTAGGATTTTTCAAACTTAGGCGAGTACTGGACTACAGCTAAGCCCCCGAGTGAGAGGCTTACTCACCACTCGGTAGGATTTTTCAAACTTAGGCGAAACGGATTCGCAGCAAAGTCACCCACTGGGGGATTTCAGACGCAAATAAAAAGCAACAACAATCATTTAAGAAGACTGTAAAGCTCTTGTCTTTGATAAACAAACTACAAAGGTATTTCTTATTACATCTCATCCGAATGAGTACTTAGGTATAAAAGGGGCGGAGCAGCTCCGCATTCCAAGCCCGTGGCTCGTCTTTCTGATGCTCGACAATATAATGATGGTATGCTCCATTGTGGAGAATCCTGGTGACAATGAAGGGACCTTCCCAAGCAGGGGCGAGCTTGTGTGGTTTCTGCTGATCCACTCGAAGAACCAAGTCTCCCTCTTGAAAGGCTCGACCCCTCACGTTTCTGGCGTGGAATCAACGCAAGTCTTGCTTATAAATGGTCGACCGGATTAAGGCCATTTCTCTTTCCTCCTCTAGGAGATCGACGGTGTCCTGCCAGGCCTGTTCTGCTTCTCCTTCAGAAAAGAGCTCGACTCGGGGTGCATTGTGAAGCAGGTCACTCGGTAGAACAGCTTCAGCCCCATAGACCAAGAAGAATGGAGTTCGTCCAGTCGACCGATTGGGAGTTGTCCTCAATCCCCAAAGAACTGATGGAAGTTCATTGACCCAGGCGCCTGTTGCGTGCTTGAGATCACGCATCAGTCGAGGTTTCAGTCCTTTGAGAATCAAGCTATTTGCTCTTTTTGCTTGTCCATTCGACTGGGGGTGGGCGACTGAAGCATAATCAACTTGTGTGCCTTGGGAAGCGCAGAAGGCTCTGAACTCATCAGAATCAAAGTTTGACCCATTGTCAGTGATGATGTTGTGCGGAACTCCATATCTGAACGTCAACTCTCTGATGAAGCCGACAGCAGTATTGGCTTCAAGATTCTTGATAGGTTTGGCTTCAATCCATTTAGTAAACTTGTCGACTGCTACAAGCACATGAGTGAAGCCGCTCCTACCAGTCCTCAGCGGTCCGACCATATCCAATCCCCAAACAGCAAAGGGCCAGACGAGTGGAATGGTCTTCAATGCTGACGCAGGCTTGCAGGACATATTAGAGTAAAACTGGGAGCCTTCGCATTTGTCAACTATATCTTTCGCCATTTCATTTGCTCGTGGCCAATAAAATCCAGCTCGGTATGCTTTGGCCACAATGGTCCGAGAGGACGCATGGTGGCCACAGGTCCCCGAGTGGATGTCGTTGAGGATAACTCGACCTTCTTCCAGCGTTATGCATTTTTGGCTGACTCCAGTCACACTTTCTCTGAACAGCTGTCCTCTTATCACAATAAAGGTCTTGGATCGACGGACGATCTGCCGAGCCTCCTCTTCATCCTCTGGGAGTTCCTTCCTAAGGATATACGCAATATATGGCACTGTCCAGTCGGGAGTGATGACCAACACCTCCATGATCAAGTCGACCACGGCTGGGACTTTGACTTCAGTCGGATCTGTGGCACTTTTAGGCTGTGGGGTCTCTTCCGTGAAAGGATCTTCTTGAACTGAAGGTGTGTGAATGTGTTCCAAAAACACATTGTTGGGAATGGCTTCTCTCTTGGAACCTATCTTCGCCAAATCATCAGCTGCTTGATTTTTCAGTCGGGGTATATGATGGAGTTCTAACCCCTCAAACTTCTTTTCCAACTTCCTCACTGCATTGCAGTAACCAGTCATAGCTGGGCTTCTGACATCCCACTCCTTCATCACTTGATTGACTACCAAATCTGAGTCGCCGTAGACCATGAGGCGACGGACGCCGAGTGAGATGGCCATACGTAACCCATATAAGAGTGCTTCATATTCTGCTTCGTTATTTGTTGGGGATATTACTACTGGGCGTAAACCGGCCTGGAGAGGCCGGATTAACTTGAAGCCCATTAAGACAGACGGTGACGCTGAGTAAAGGCCCAATGCCTAGAACCGGTTTAAGTCCTGTAGCTATAAACCGGCATTGATATGTAACTTGCATTGTAAGTTAGAAAGAGCGGAGACCGAGCCGGCCACGTTTATGAGCCGGCCTCGGGACTCTGTAAACCGACGGCCGTCAACCCATGTATATAAGGGGATGACCCGGTGGCGGTTCAGGATGACAGACAACAACTCGAGACTTAGGCAAAGCGTATTCGCTCCCTGGTCATCGAAACCCCATCAATTCCATCACAACTAGATGTAGGCTTTTACCTTCATCGTAAGGGGCCTAACTAGTATAAAACTCTCTTGTGTCCCTTGTCCGCTTTAACCCCTTTAAGCTAACCCATAGCAATGGCTCCACGACTAAGTCCTTTCATGAGGACATCTGCCGTGACAAAACCACGATAGTTGGCGCCCACCGTGGGGCTATCGCACGATGGTTTCAAGTTCTTGGAGGGCAGCTTCGAAGGACTCAAGGGTTATGCTGTGGGCCGGATGACCAAAAGTCGTCGCGGCAAGCTCTACATCGATGATGCAGGGTGGGGCCCCGAGGCCGGCTCAATCGAGTACGGGTACCGGGTCCCCTTTGGTGGCATACACGTTTTCATTGGCAAGATCGGCGAATCGGGCCCTGAGCCGAACATCTGCACCGACCTCGTCGAAACGGCTCGGCGTGCGCGATCTGCCCGGGTCAAGCTGCCATGAAGTGTGCCTTCGTGGGAGTCATCCATGGATGGGAATACGAGGACAGATCGGAATCTGGTGGTGAGACCGTCGTTTATTCCGACGACAAGTCATCGACCGAAGAGAACGAGTCGTTATATCAGCTACAAGATGGCCGGATTGGAGGCTGTTCCGATGGCGACAGTATTCCGGACCCCTCTGATCTGCCAAACCGGGTTGGAATCTTCATGGCCGGTACACAGTCGGCGCACCACTCTTCGACAGCAGCAACAATGATCTCCGGATCAGTAGTGGCGACGGCAGCTGGGGCAGGAGGCCCTCTGCAGCCGCTGGCTCAGGTTTTATTTGATCTATTTGATGCATTGGCAACACTGATGGCGGAGGCTAACCCAGTGGATCGGGATGTGCACAATGCGGAAATCGCGAAAGTAAGGGATCAGATTACTCAGGCCAAGGCCGATTTGGCAGCTGAGGATACCAGGATGGCCGCGGAGCGGGCCGCTTTGGATGCACAGGCTTACCGGCTTATGCTGGATCAGAATGCATCACACGAAGTCCTAAAGAGAAGGCATCGGTCTCGCCTGCCTCCGGTTTATGATGCTAGGAACCTCTTTAACACCCCAGGTGCGGGGACCAGTAACCCGTCGATAGCAAACCGGGCGGAGGCACCTGGAGCGTGGGTGCCGGTTCAGCCCCGTTTGATGGATCCGCCTCGTCAGAACAACATTGTGATGTAGCCTGTCCCAACACCACCGGGTCATTACTCTACTCCGATGGACAATCTTGTTGCCGCCGCTTCACATCTGGAAGCTATCCCAATTGAAGGCGATTCTCCGGCGGCGGTCGAGACACGTCGGGCTAAAGAGCTTCTTCGGACAGCCTTGGTGCAACAGGATGCTTATTCATACAGTCGCAATCGGATTCATTCCACCCCCCATCCAAGTCGGAGTTACAGCAGGCGTGTGGATGAACCGGACGTGTCAAGCAATGCGTGAAACCGTGAACCGCCCCGTGGCCACAACCCGGCAGGGGGTGCTGGTGATGCTCAGGAGGTGGTGGACCGGGCTCGTGCACGCAGGGAGGCCGAGATAGCAGCACAGCATGAAGCCCGTCACCTTACTCCGGTTCGTCCAACCACATCGATAGAGCCAGGAGTTACCTCTAGCTCTTTGGGGGTGTCGTGTCTCGTCCCAGCGTTACGCAACATACGCCTGCCCAAGGATTTCAAGGGCCCGCGCAAGGTGCCAAATTACACTGCCAATTTGCCCCCTGAGACATGGGTTGAAAGTTATGAGATGGCCATGGAGATACTGGACGTGGATGATGCGGCATGTGCAAAGTATTTTACCATGATGTTGGAAGGGACGACCCGTACTTGGCTAAAGAGTTTACCGGCGAATTCTATCAGGTCATGGGCCGAGTTAAGAACCCGGTTTATCCAGAATTTCAAGGATACATGCAAGCAGCCCATGTCGATTGTGGACTTAGCTGCCTATGTACAGGAGGAAGGAGAATCAACAACCCAGTGGGTGCGTCGGGTCTCAGAAATTTTGCATTCATCGAACCGCATCAACGCTGACACCGCAGTTCTAACTTTGGAAGACAATTGCCGGTTTAAGCCTCTGAAGTTGAAGTTGGGACGGGTGAAACGCCATTGCAATGACATGGGAACCCTCATGGCCGCTTTAGTAAAGTATGCTGACTCTGATAGTACCAAGGATCCCGATTCTGATGATGATAAGACAGGGAAGGGAAAGAAGAGCGGCAATGCCAAGGGGCAGCACCACAGCCCGGCGGGTCATGGAAACAGCAGCAAACGTAAAGCGGATCACAACATGGACTTTGTGGCCAATGCCAGCGCACAGGACAAGGGCCAACAACACAAGGGTAAACCACCCCAGCGCGGTGGAGCACCTAACCCTAACCCGGACCGTCTGTCTTACCTATTGAACCAACCCTGCCCGAAACATGGGACGAAGGAGATGCCGGCCACACACCTCTGGAAGGACTGCTACATCATGCAAGAGTTCAAAAATTCTAATGCTTTCCGGTATGATCACGGGCCAGGTGACGGCTCAGGCCCTGGGTCTCATGGGCCGGGTTATGGTGGAGGAAATTCCGGTTCAGGCTTCCATGGTAATCAGGGCGGACATAACAATCAAGGTAATCAGGGCAACCAAGGTGGATACAATTATTAGGGCAATCAGCAGCAGCAGCAGCAATCGGGTTACTAGAGCAACCCGAAACAGTTGAATAGTGGGCAGTATCATGTTTTCACCACTAGCTTAGACAAGCATGACCAAAAGCTTCATAAGAGGGCAGTGAGCTCCGTTGAACCGGCGGTGCCCCGTTACCTACGCTGGTCTGAGCAGCCGATTGTGTGGAGCAGAGAAGATCATCCGCCCCGGGTTGACAATTCGGGTCATCTGGCATTGGTGGTGGCGCCTCAGGTAGGAGGTTATAAGTTCACAAAGGTACTCATGGACGGAGGGAGCAGTATCAATATCCTGTATTATGAAACTTCCCGCCGCATGGGGTTAACAGATAAAAATCTTAAACCGTCCAATACGGTGTTCCATCGTGTGGTGCCTAGTAAATCGGCATATCATGTTGGTAAGATAGCTCTGGAGGTGGCTTTTGGGGACGAGCATGACTCGAGATCAGAAACTTTGACCTTTGAAGTGGTGAAAATCAGAAGTCCGTATCACACCTTGTTTGGGCGCCCAGCTTATGCTAAATTTATGGCACAGCCTTGCTATGTCAATCTGCATCTCAAGATGCCGGGTCATAAGGGGAACCATAAGCGTACATGGGAGCCGCAAGATTGCTCTGGAGTGTGAAGAAGGTGATGCGGCGTATGCTGAGTCGGTTTGTGCCACAGAAGAATTGAAGTTTTACAAGGACAATATTGATCCGGCAGATATGACTCCGTTGAAGAAGCCGACTACCGAGCATGATTCGGCCTTGAAGTTTAAATCGGCTGATGAGACTAAGCTTGTTGACTTTGTACCTGGCGATTCGTCCAAGCAGTTCAGCATCAGTGCTAACTTGGAGCCAAAATAGGAAAGCGCGCTCATCAAGTTCATCTATGAGAATCGGGACATCTTTGCGTGGAAGCCTTCTGACATGCCAGGTGTTCCGAGAGAACTCGTTGAGCACACACTTAATGTTGATCCAAAGTATAAACCGGTCAAGCAGTTTCTTCGCCGGTTCAATGAAGAAAGACGCAAGGCTATTGGAAGAAGTGGCCAAACTCTTGGCGGCCGGTTTTATCGTTGAAGTCTTCCATCCTGAGTGGTTGGCTAATCTGGTGCTGGTCCTTAAGAAGAACGGCACTTGGCAGATGTGTGTGGATTACATAGATCTCAACAAAGCTTGTCCAGCAGATCCTTTCGCCCTTCCCCGTATTGATCAAATTATTGATGCTACGGCAGGTTGCGAGCGTTTGAGTTTTTTTGATGCATATTCCGGTTATCATCAGATCAAGATGGCAGTTAAGGACCAGGAGAAGACGGCCTTCATAACCCCCTTTGGAGCCTTCTGCTATGTGTCCATGCTCTTTGGGCTCAAGAGTGCCCAGGCGACTTATCAACGGTGTGTGCAGAATTGTCTTCATATACAAATCGGCTGTAATGTTCATGCCTATGTGGATGATATTATGGTCAAGTCAAGGAAGAAGGAGACGTTGATTGATGACTTAAAGGAAACCTTTGACAACCTGCGGGTTTACGAGATGATGCTTAATCCGGCTAAGTGCATTTTTGGTGTACCGGCAGGCAAGCTCTTGGGCTTTCTGGTGTCTAACAGGGGCATTGAGGCTAATCCAGAAAAGATCAAGGCCATCACCTCCTTGGCTAAACCGAAATGTATCAATGACGTTCAACGCTTGGCAGGTCGGATTGCCGCGTTGAGCCGGTTTATCAGCCGCCTTGGCGAGAAGGCCATTCCTTTATATCAGATGCTGAAGAAAATGGATAACTTCGTCTGGAGTGACGCCGTGAATGAAGCGTTTGAGGATTTAAAGCGATAGTTAGCTAACCCGCCGGTTCTTGCTGCCCCGGTTGACAAGGAGCCATTGTTGCTATATGTGGCAGCTAATGCTTGGGCCGTTAGTGTGGCTATTGTGGTGGAGCGCAAGGATGCAGGAAAGGAGTATCCGGTTCAGTGTCCGGTTTATTATATGAGTGAGGTACTTATTGAGTCCAAGCAGAGGTACCCACATTGGCAGAAGCTGGCACTACAAAAAAAAGACACATTCGTGACATTTTGGGTCGAACGAAATTTTTTTCTGTCATAGATATGACACTTCTATGACGATAATTGTGACAAAACCCGGTATCATCATAGATGTGGTGGGCTCCTACTTCTATGACAAAAGATCATGACAGAAAATGGGCTTTTCGTCCTAGGCGGGCCGGAGACGTAGCTGCATGACATTCTTTGGGCCGTCCATGACGGAAAAAACCGTGGTAGAAGCGAGGGGGAGGAAAATTTCGGGGAGTTGCCGGTTACGGTGGGAGGTCGGGGGCGGAGTGATGCGCGTTTCTCTCGTACGTACGCACATGTGTGCAAGGCATTGGCTCTAACTGAAGCCGAGCGAGGCATTGGGCTCTAACTGAACTCGAGCGATTGCACTGCAGGCTACGCGTTACTGAACCCGAGCAATCGGTCGATGGCTATTAACTGAACCCTATGGAGCGATTCCTTCGCTACTGCTGCTAACTGAAGCCGATCGATGCTGCCTCTGGGATGAACAGTGAGCGTTGCAGGGGGGGGGGTTTGGATGAACAGTGAGTGGTGGCGTTGCCTCTGGATGAACAGGAATCCGTGGTGTGGAGGGCTGGATGAACAGTAGACGGTGGAGGGGTGGCCGTGGAGGGGTGGTTTAACAGGACTCCGTGGTGTGGAGGGCTGGATGAACAGTAGACGGTGGAGGGGTGCCCATGGAGGGGTGGTTGAACAGTAGCCGGTGGAGTAGCGCGCGGTGGAGGATGGATGAACAGGAGCCAGTGGAGGCTGGAGGAGGTCGACGGTAGCCCGTGGAGGCTGGAGGAGGTCGACGGTAGCCCGTGGAGGCTGGAGGAGGTCGACGGTGGAGATGAACAGTATCTCGTGGAGTCCCGTTTTGCGGTACGCCACACCCCTCCCGATGAACAGGACCCCCGTTTCGACCGTAGGAGGTCCGTTTCGTCCGTTTTGCGGTACGCCACACCCCTCCCGATCAACAGGACCCCCGTTTCGACCGTAGGAGGTCCGTTTCCTCCGTTTCGCGGTACGCCACAACCCTCCCGATCAACAGGACCCCCGTTTCGACCGTAGGAGGTCCGTTTCCTCCGTTTTGCGGTACGCTAGGCCCCTCCCGATCAACAGGACCCCGTTTCGAACGTGGCCGGTCGAACACAAGGCCGTTTCCTCCGTTGTGCGGTACGCCAGGCCTCGTTTCCATCGCCTGTTCCGTCCAAGCCCTCCCGATGAACATGACCACGCATTCCGTTCCGACCCAGCCGGTTGGCTCCCCACGAACACGACGACGATGCTGTTTCTCCGTTCCGACCCAGCCATGTACGTATGCGCGAGTAGGCGTTCGAGACCCTGCCCATATGTATGTACGTGGCCATATTTTCTTTCTTGCACCCTTGCCGCTGTACGTACGTGTACATGCTACGTGCACGCCTCTACTACGACATGTGCGCGCCTCTACTACGACACGTGCGCTCCTCTACATCTACGACACGTGCGCGCCTCTACATCGACCAGTATGTACGTACACGTTCGTGACCAGAATGACAACGCTACATACGCTTCGACCAGGTGGGTCCCGACTGTCAGGCACTTCCTTGCGTGCGTAGATGTAGCTGGTGGGTCCCAACAGTCAGGGGGGCGAATCGCTTTGGTTTTATTTTGCCCGGACGCACTTCCTTGCGTGCGAAGATGTAGCTGGTGGGTCCCAGCAGTCAGGGGAAACATTTTTTTCGCGAAATACAGTGGCCCGTCCGGTGGGTCCCAGGTGTCAGGTGGAGGAATCATTATTTTCCGTGTAATAAGGAGGCACTTCCTTGCTGCGGCCGTGGACCCAGCTGTTAGCCTCTCCACATACAGTCCACGTCCGATGGAAGTCGTTCCTTGACCATGTTGACCATGGTGCGCCGAGAGCACCAGGGAGGTGGACGACGGCGAGGCCTATGAAGGGGACGACGGGGAGCCGAGGAAGACGCGACAGTGGAAGCCCGCGCGGAGAGGAGTACGAGGGTTCACTGGTTCGGCTGCGGTGTGAGGTTGCCGTCGCCGCAGGGCCTGGCCAGCGGTGGGAATAGTAGGGGGCGGTGAGGCCTCTGCGGCAGCACAGCCAACCACGGGAGGCAGGAGCATGCGGCACGACCAGCGCTGCTTTGGGCGGCTGGAGCAAGAAGACCAGAGGTTGAAGAAGCACTACGGCCGTTGGATGGACATCGTACGGTCACTGGAGCTAGAATCGTTCATATTGACTAAAGTTGACAAAGGCCCCCGTCCCAGTCAACTTAGTAGGCCCACAAGTCAGCCTCCCACCATGGTGGGTCCCAGCTAGCAAGGGGAGTATTCATTTTTTTGTGCGTAATAAGGAGGCACTTCCGGTGGGTCCGAGCTGACAGCGCGGGGAACGTTTTTTCGCGAAATACGCTGGCCCGTCCGATGGGTCCCAGTAGTCAGGGGGAAAAGTTTTTTTTCGCGAAATAAGGTGGCCCGTCCGGTGGGTCCCTTCTGTCAGGTGGAGGAATAATTATTTTGCGCATAATAAGGAGGCACTTCCTTGCGGCCGCCTGGACCCAGCGGTCAGCCTCTCCACGTACAGTACTCTTTCGATGGAAGTCGGTCACTGACCACGTTTACCACGCCGCGCCGAGAGCACCAGGGCGGTGGTCTGGACGACGGTGAGGCCTAGGAAGGGGACGACGCGGAGCCGGGGAAGACACAACAGTGGTAGCCCACGTGGAGAGGAGTACGAGGGTTCACTGGTTCGGCTGCAGCGTGAGTCTGCCGTCGCCGCAGAATAACAGGGGGTGTGGGTGAGTAGAGGGATACCCTGGGCCAGCGGTAGGAGTAGTAGGGGGCGGTGAGCCCTCCGCGGCATCACAGCCGGCCACGAGAGGCAGGAGCACGTGGCACGACCGGCGCTGCTTTGGGCGACTGGAGCAAGAAGACCAGAGGTTGAAGAAGCACCATGGCCGTTGGATGGACATCGTATGGTCACTGGAGCTAGAATCGTTCATATTGACTAAGTTGACAAAGCCCTCCGTCCCCGTCAACTTAGTTGGCCCACAAGTCATCCTCCCACTATGGTGGGTCCCATCTAGCAGGGTGGGTATTCATTTTTTTGTGCGTAATAAGGAGGCACTTCCTTGCGTGCGAAGATATAGCTGGTGGGTCCGACATGTCAGCGGGGGGAACATTTTTTCGAAAAATACAGAGGCCCTTCCGGTGGGTCCCAGCTGTCAGGTGGAGGAATCATTATTTTGCGCGTACAGTCCACGGCCGATGGATGTCATTCGTTGACCATGTTGACCGGGCCACGCCGAGAGCACCATGGCGGTGGACGACGGCGAGGCCTAGGAAGGGAACGACATGGAGCCGGGGAAGACTCGACAATGGTTGCCCATGCGGTGGGGAGTACGAGGGTTTACTGGTCCGGCTGCCGTCGCCGGAAAATAACAGGAGGTGTGGGTGAGTAGAGGAATGGCCTGGCCAGCAATGAAGTAGGGTGGGGCAGTGCGGCCTGTGCGGCAGCACAGCTGACCATGGGAGGTGGGAGCAGGCAGTCCCACCGGAGCTGGTTTGGGCGGCTGGAGCAAGAAGATCAGATATTGAAGAAGCAGCACGGCCGTTGGATTAACATCCAACGGTCACTGCTGCTAGAATCATTTGTGGACTAAGTTGACAAAGCCAAAGTACACGTCAACCTAGTAGACCCACAAGTCAGCCTCCAAATCTGTCCCAAACAGCATACAGCCCGAAATTTCTAGCCGGATTCAAATTAATTTTAAATCTAAATATACCTTAATTTAAATTCAATGAAATTTTACCCGCAAAAAGCAATGAAATTTAAAATACCAAAATCCGAAAGAAAACAGTATTTGGGAACTAATTGCCTGTTTGCTGTATTTTTTTCATTTTAAAGCCCATTTATTATTACTTATAGCCCATTTATTATTACTTATAGCCCATTTCTTATTACTTATAGCCCTGTTCAATTTCTTATTACTTATAGCCCATTTTCTGGGAAAAATGCATCCCTCCTCGTCTTGAAAGATTTCCGGTCCAGCAGGGCGTAGAAAAGCAAGTAGGCCTATGTTGGTTATTCTGCAAAAAACAAAATAGCTGGCTAGCCATTTTTCAGAAAGGAAAAAAACAAACTGGGCTGGTCATGTGCTAAACATATGAAATAAAAGCCTGGGCTAGACGGGCCATAGGTCCCGCACAACCTAGTTGATACCCTTCTCCGTCCCGAAAAAACAAAATTACTACGCGCGCTGCTGGGTCCCTACTGTCATCCTCACCATGTACAGTCATCTCCTTATTCCTCTCGGTTGTTGACCATGTTGACAACACCGGAGGGCGGCGCCGCGGCGAGCGCGGAGGACGATGGTGAGGCCTCGGACGGGAACAAACAGGAGCCGGGGAAGATTACAGCCAGCCGCGGGAGGCGGGAGCAGGCGGTCCCGCCGGCGCTGGTTTGGCTTTGGCGGCCGAGGAAGAAGAGACTGAAGAAACGCGACAGACGTTGAATGTCAATCGAACGGTCAAGGTTGGCACAATTGTTTTTTTACTAAGCGGACACCAAGTAGCATACTTTTTTATATATAGGAAGAAAACTGCGAGGAAAATGCGTTCGTTTGCCGTCCTCCTCACAGGGAACGTTCGCCACATAAGTGACTAGCACCCTTGGTTTTCAACCGAGAGGTCTTGGGTTCGAGTCCGAGGAACTCTCAATTTTGTCCTCCTTCCTTCCTCCAAAAAAAGGGAAAGAAAATCAAAGACTTGGGAAGGCGTACAAAACAAGCTAGTGTACCAGTAAAGAGACGTTGCTGAGTTTTAGAAAAAAGAAAGATGTGCTACTGTAGTTGGTTCGAATCCAAACCTAGACTATGACTATATATGGTGCTATGCTACTCTGCAAGTAATGAAACTGACATATCCAACGTTCGCTTCTCCTCTTCTCTACTTACTCTTCCTAGCATCAGAAGCTCTGGCCGCAGCAACCATGTCCGCTGGCTGCTCGTCCACCTGCTCTTCAGTAGGCAACAACCAGATATGCGCCAAGTCGCCACCCGTACCATCGCCTATGGGTCTCATCACACCCCCGCCGGCATGCGCACTGCAGCCGATTGCTCATCGCAACCCGCTGCCGTTGGTGTGGTGCCACTGCTGCAAATCACGCAGAGTCATCCGTCGCGTCTCAACCACAATCCGCAACCCTGGCCGAGTCTTCTACAAATGCCCAAATCATGGGGTAATAATATGTTTAAGTGTTGTTCTGCTGCTTTCAGTTGCTGATTTTTTTAATAGTTTGGTTGATGATCTTCCAATTTGATTCGTGCAGAAAAGTGAAGATTTGTGTGATTTGTATTTCTGGGAAGTTGCTGATGTGGGGGAATGCAACTACGCCGATTATTTGGTTAGCCGAGGAATCCCAATACCAGCAGGTTGGGGTGTTGGACAAGTAACTGAGGGAACGACAAAAGAGGAAGATGCAGAGTAGAAGGTTAAAGACGTAGTTCCTCTGATCATGGCCAAGCAACAACTGCTGAACGACCTTGACAACAATGAGGAGATGAAAGAGCTTGTGAAGATAATGGGCAAAATCGATGTGCTCTGTAGGATGATTGTCTCTTTATTTGCAGTGTATGTAGCACTCGTGATGTATTTAGTGGCTACGACATGAGCACTTTGCTGAAACTAGTAATGAATGAAATCTGTGTAGCAGGCTGGGCGTAGTGTTGTGAACATCTAATGATTTCTATTAACGGAAATCAGGGGGTATCCCCTTTTGCTCATATAAATAAATAGATAGCAGAGGCCCTGTCGGGTCAGCTTTGTTCTCATTCAAAGACGTCGAGCAAATTGTAGTCCAACAGCAAACTATGTCATCAAATTCAAGTTTCACAGCCAAATATGAGTACAACTAAACAACAATGTCATCATGTTTTAGTTGTCATACAATCACAAACACAAAGCAGCATACATAACAAGTGATGTTCTCACAGCAAAATACTAAACAACATGTTCATCAGGTTTCAGTTGTCATAGCAAACACAATTTCACATAGTAGATAAAAAAACGTCTTCTAACAGGAAAATACGACAAAAACAATGTAATCATCATCCGCAGCAGCAGCGTCAACATCTTCGCCATGTGTATCAGTCTGAATCATAATTCCCCATGGTGTCATCTTCTTCTTTGTCCTCAAGGTCCTCGAACGTTGGCTTCTTCTTGATCAACTCTTGTATGTCCACAGCACGACATGCAATCTTTTCGCCGGCGTCATTGACGTGATGGTTCTCAAAGATATTAGGAACATCTGTGTTATCTTGTACATCAGGAGCAGTGTAAGCATCATCTTGTTGTGCAACTTCATTAAACGAATTCCTCTGCTCAAACCTTTGCAATACTCTCCAGTCATCGCTACGTGCAAATGTATCTTCCAAGAAAAATATCTGTGTTGCTTGATTTGCCAAAATAAAAGGCTCGTTGGTTTGGTACGCCGCCTTGACATTGATGGATTTGAAATAATCCTCAGCTCTGGGTTTTGCGATCCTGGAAAACAGGTTATACCAACGATAGCACAACAGAACCACACACCGATGATCCTCAAAACTGGAGATATACTGCAACTGCACAATGTCTGTTATGTTAGCATACATTTCAGTTGTCTCTTTGTCATACGTATCCGTGCTCATGATGGCACTTTTTTGTGTCTTCTTGCCTTCGTCTCGTGCAAGGGTGTTGTAGCGCACATCTCCAACAACGCAAGATTCATAATGTCTTACCCGAGTATCAGGACCCATTGCTAGTGAGTAAAGGGCATCATCAACTGCCTGCCCATCCTCCCGCATCTTCTTAACCTATGGTTAGAAAATAGACAAGCTGATCATCTTATGTACTCAATATATTAAAAAAAATGACAGTGCACTTCAAAAGCTTACATGGTTCTTGAACCATTTCGCAAATCCTGCCATAACCAGTTTGTCAATGTTTCTTGGATTTTGCGGCAGTAACTCCTATTTGTACATGCTGCACAACATAGTGATCGCGTCAAACATCTAAATATATAAGAATGTGCTGCAAGTTTAGTAGATTACGATGTATAAGCTGCAGTACTGCACTTACTTGATATAAGGTAGTATCTCAGGACAGTTATTCAACACATACCAAACCATTTTGTCTGAATCTTTAGGTTTGTCTCTTGTCGACTCTTCCCTGTAACTCGAACAGAATAATCGAAAACATTGAGCCCGGGATTGTCTTCACCCACCTCTTTGCTAAGCTGATCAGCTATTTCAATGTATTTTGAGCAGAATGTCAGCGCTTCTGTAGCAATGTAGGCCTCTGCAATGGAACCCTCGGGTCTAGCTCTGTTGCTAACATAGCGCTTGAAAGTGCCTAGCTGCCTTTCAATAGGGTACATCCAGCCATACTATACTGGACCTCTAAGTAGTGCCTCATCAGGTAGATGAATAGCCAAATGCACCATCACATCCAAGAAGGCTGGAGGATATATCTTCTCAAGGTCGCATAGGTTGGTATCTTGTCTCTAAGACGCTCCAAAGCATCTATCCTGATATTTCTACTGCAGAGTTCCCTGAAGAATTGTCCCAACTCTACAACTGCTCTGTATAAGTCAGGGCGGCCCAATCCTCTAAGGATAACAGGTAAAACCCTTTGAAGTAGGACGTGGCAGTCATGAGTTTTCAACCCTTGTACCTTGTTTCCATCTGCACTGACTCTCCTTTCAGGGTTGGAAGCAAATCCATGTGGGAATCTCACACGTGACAGGACCTCGCAGAATTCTTTTCTTTTTACCTTGTCCAAGACGTACACAGCTGGTGCCATATCCCGTGGTTTACCTCATCTTGCACCTGCAAATCCTTTCTGATACCCAGGTGTGTCAAATCAATCCTAGATTTAAGGTATCTTTCGTCTTTCCTTCAATGTTAAGAAGTGTGCCGGTAATGCTGTCACATATATTTTTCTTGATGTGCATCACATCAAGATTATGCCGCAGATCCAAATCTTTCCAATACTCCAAGTCCCACAAAGTGGACCTGTGGGTAAACAATAATCTCTCTTCTACCGTGCCACGCTTCCTTTTCCTGCCACCATTACCAGGATGGTTTCCTGGTGTAATATGCCTGACCTTCTCTATTTCCACTTGCAACTCATCGGCGGTGAGCCTCTTTGGCGCATCACGGTTTTCATGCTTTGCATTGAACACATGTCTTCGGTATTTTCTAGGATGCGGCTGGTCCTTGGCAAGGAAATGGTGTCCAATGTAACAGATCTTGCTAAGTATTGCGTATGACAGCGGATTCCTGTCACAGCGAACACATGCATTGTAACCATGTGTCGTTCGCCCTGACATAGTGCCCAAAGCCGGATAATCATGGATGCACCAAATTACAACAACACGCAGAAAGAAATCAGCTGGTGGGCTGCTATATAGGTCTCGAGTGAGAACACCCTTCCATAGCTGTTGAAGTTCCTCCACAAGAGGCTCCATGAACAAATCAAAATCCTTTCCAGGACTTTTTGGACCTGGGATGAGCAAGGCCATCATGTAGTTTGATTCTTTGGTGCAGACATTTGGAGGCATGTTGTAAGGGATAACAAGCACTGGCCACATGCTATATGTGGCGCTCTGGTGGTCAAATGGGTTAAATCCATCTGAAGCTAAGCCAAGTCTAATGTTTCTCGGGTCAGCAGCAAACTCTTTGTGTTTATCATTGAAGCTTTTCCACTCACTACCATGAGATGGATGGCTCATTACATTCTGATCTCTGTACTCCTGGTTCCTAGAATGCCACAGTACATCCTCTCTTGTTTCAGCATCATGAAACAACCTCTGCAATCTTGGTGTAATTGGAAAATGTCTCAGAACATTATGAGGAACCCTCTTCACACCATCGCCATCTTTCCATCTTGATGATTTGCATTTCGGGCATTCACTTAAGTTGGCATAATCCTTCCTGAACAGAACACAATTATTCTTACAAACATGGATCATATCATATCCAATTCCAACTGCACGAAGGAAATTCTTCATTTTACTGTAGGTGTGTGGCAGCTCAGACGCATCTGGGAAAGATTTGCGGAAAGCAGCCAACATCGCATCGAATGATTTGTTGGTCATCCGCTCAGATGTCTTCACCTGAAGAAAAGTGACCATAACTGAGAATACTGACAACTTATTTCCTGGGGTGACAACAACGTTGCATTGTTCCAACATGCGGGCCCACCGTTTTTCTTCTGCAGGTGAAAGTTCACGGAATGCACGAGCATTTCGTAGCATTGTTTCAATGTTGGTCAAACTCACTGGCTCCGCCACCACCACCACCTCCTCCTCTTCCACCTGAGCATCAGGCAGATCAGGATGGTGATCTACTGCTTCCACGTCGTTAATAACATTGACGTTCACAGCTTCACCATGATGAACCCACCTAGTATATGTGACCGACATCCCATACAAGTGTAGATGATTTTGCACAGTTGACTGGGGTCTTGTAACTGAATTCATACAACTGCTACACGGGCAGAGCACATCTGATTTCGGACCACCGTACTCAGCTCTGATAAAGTTCATGAAGTTTTCAACCCCCTCGACATATGCAGCGGAGAATCTTCGAGTAGAAGTTATCCAAGTCCTGTCCATCTGTTAGACATACAAATTAGTTCTTCTACTAGATATTATAGGAAAAACATATATGCTTTTTTATGAAGTCCAGAAAAAATACCTTGGTCGATGTCTAAAGCTATGGCAAGATATTTGGACGAGCAGATCTAAGTAACGAAATATATGTAAAGCTAATTCAGCAAACAGATTTGAGTGCTAAATTATGGCAGGCTATTTCAGCAGTCAATGAGCCCGAGCACACAACCATCAAACTATCGAAGGCCATCGCAGCAACAAAGATCGAGTATAAAACGGTGTAGAGCTATTTCACCTAACAGATTGGCTACTAGACCATGGCAATCTACGTCACAATAAATATATGGCAGGATATTTTAGCAACTAATCGGCCTTGGCATGCCATCTCAGCTAAGCAGATTGAGTGTAGAACAGGGCAAGGAAGCTTCTTAAGCAGAGCATATTGACAGTAAACTACTTCGGCAAACAGTGAGATTAACATCGTCTATCAGCTAACATTCAGCGCTACACCGACATGAACGGGGCCTCAGTCTAGAATGCGCGTACCGTGGGAGAAGCTGACCGCCATGCGTCTCCACACGAACATCACCAGCGGTGGCGGCGCTGACCGCCGTGCGCCTCCACAAGAACGTAGCCAAAGGTGGCGGCGCGGCTAGAGGACAGCAGTCTACGAGAGCGTACTCTGGGAGCGAGAGGATCGCCATGCATCCCCTCGATGAACCACGGCGCCGACGTATCGGTGCGGCGGGGAGGGCGGCTTTGGCGGAGCGAATGGAGTGGAGGGGG
>NC_041387.1:639196301-639204708 GCF_002162155.2 Triticum dicoccoides
GTGGGCGGGGGGAGTTTGGCGCATGGTCGGTTTCTCCAAGTGCAGTCCCACGTGTCAGTGAAGAGGCAAGCCGAAGCACATTCCGTTTGCGTGAGCCGTGTGTAGGACCGAACGTGTGTGGGGTGCAATGCGATCGCGACAGGAGTGATGTGAGTGTACCGCCTTTTTTCCTTTTAAACTAGGTGCTTCGCCCCCTCAAAAAGAAAATGTTGCTTCATGCAATCCATCGATACTACTACTGGTAATCCGGTAATCCCGACTAAAACGGCGCAACCGGGTCTTTTCCCGCGCGATATGCTGGGAGGTTGGCTTAGTTGGGTTTTTTAGATTTGTCTCGGTTCAATAAAAAGCAGAGTTGGTGATGATGGTGTGCCTGTCATCCTGCAATATAGGCCATCCGATCTATATCTAACGGATAGGATGGAAACTATGACAATTTACCCGCACTCCTCTCCACATTTGCAGATAAGGCTTTCCCTCGTTCATCCTTTTCTCCCACAAGATCTTGATCTTCCGTGCACTAGTACTCCTACAATATGTATATTATTGTGAAAGTTCATATACACCGGCCGAGATTAATGCAAACACGGCAGATTTTCGTTACATTTCAAACTTTTATAAGACAGAAAACTAAAAGAAACCCGACCCTAAACCTATTCTACGGCGGCGACCGACGTCCTCCATCTGCGATCTCTATGTACGGGGGCGGGGTTCAAGACCCGTGAAGTGAAGGTGCGGTCTCCGGCGAGGAAGAGTAGAACATGGGATACGGACCGGCCAGTTGGCACACCATGCCCTGCCGCCTCCCATGCCCTACTCATCCTCGGAGGAGTCCCCGACCTTGGCGGTGCCGGACGTTGGACGGCGGCAAGTAGGACGTGTGGCTGACGGTGTTCCCGTCGTCGACCGCCAGCGTGGCCACCGCTTGTGCGGTCACGTCCGCGTCCGGCTACGCCGCTATTGCATTTCGAGAGGCAACTTGAGTGAGGGCGGCAACCTCGAGCTTCATCCCCGAAGACAAGCTCTCCCGCAAAGCGTTCGCACTTGCGGTCATGGCGGATGTGGTGTCAGGTAGGAGGACGATGCGCTATGGTGTGGAGGTTAGCTAGGCGTTGCCGCTTTAAGTAGCGCATTTCGGTGAGGCCAAGCGTCCGGGTGCATCATTAAGTCGCCGGGGTTGGTTCCTCGGGCACCGAGCCTCTTAACGATGACATATGAACGGACGGCATTAATGCGGGCAGCTGGCGCCAGCTGGGAACGCACCGCGCGACGACGCGAGGGACGAGGGCTTTAGTGTGCCAGGGTAGTCAGCTGCGGTCGTGGCAACGTTGGAGATGCCCTTTGCTCAAATGTGATCCCCACATGTCATTGAAAAAGCAAGACGACCCGGCATGGTCTCAGGTCCAGAGGATGCAGTTGGCCGCGCTACACCACTCCGCGGACGCGTCGCGGCGCCCCGTGCATCCGCGACGAGCCGGGTGTTGGGATGTGTTTGGATTGTGGCCAAAGTGCACCTTACCAAAATTTTGGTCATGACCCAAAGATTGGTCTTTGTTTGGATGATTGCCATTTCTTTGGCATGCCAATGAACTCTAGCCAACTCTTGTCTAGGCTTGAAAATGTGCTTGAGGACCCACTACCTATTGATGATAGTTTTCCTGATGAGCAGTTAGCTGCAATAAATGTTGCTAATAACACTCCTTGGTCATTTTTCTTGCCAATGTCGGCCAAATCATGGGCAACCAATACCTCAACCAAAATTTTGGCTACCCAATGCTTTGATGGGGCAACCTTGGACACAAACCAAACATACCGTTGGTCGTGCCACAACACAAACGCTACCCTCGGCACACTGAAACCGACCGTGTCTATCGACGATATGAGCGTGTCGCTCACCGCAGTCGCCATGTCCAGAGGCGGTGCTGGAGCTGCGCCCCGTTGTTGCCCCCAAAGACCCACATGAACGGTTGTCGCTGGCGAGGAGGTCATGGGCCAGCTCCTCCATTGGACTAGTCTGCGCTACGTCGTCCCGATGGGTGTGCCCCACATGTCGGTTTCCCTATTTTCCCGGCCATATTCGAGCGTCAGTGCTCCGCTTTGCGCATTAGGCCTTTCACTATGTAGGCCAAGCGAGACAACTTATTGTTTATTTGAGCCATTCAAGTGTAATCATGTGGCGTTTGCTTATTTCTCATTCCTCTCCAACCCTCTTCTCCATCGATCATGTCACCCTCCAGTCGAGTCCATCCTCCCGCATGCCTCATTTGAACATTCCGCCGAGTATCATTCGCATGTACCCACCCTAGTCCTCTTTCAATAGATCTCCAGACCCCGAGATGAAATCGAGAGGGAACGAGTGGAGGCACGTGATACCTAAGGCGGATTCAAAATTTTGAACCGGTGATCATAGCATCCGCAAATCATATATAAAGGGTATTCAATGTTCGTTTCGTTTTTGAACGTACAATATACTCCCTCCTATCCTTTCTACCTTACATATAAGTTTTATGTGTAGTCAAAGTATCTCTACTATGATAAAAAAGGTATCAACATTCAACAACGCCCAATCAATATTGTTAGATTCGTACGTACTCCTAGATTTGTACTCGAGATGGTTTCCAATTTGACTATTGACAAGATTAATAGTACTCCTTTCACATAGGTGAGTAAGTCATCTTAGGCTGTGCACCGTGACCAAGGAGGAGGGGAAAACGAGAGACATTAATGTTTATTTGCTAATTAATAGTATTGCATGCAATGAACTAACCACTGCATGTCATGTTTGATAGTCTCAGGTCATTAAAAGCATGCACACCCTCATCTCTTATTGGTTCATATGTCAAGAAACAAGAAACGAGGTAGAAGTTAATGCACCGCGCCTACGTGTTTTGGGATCATTTGGTTTTCGTAAGATGACTTACACACCTAGACGGAGGGAGTACATGAGATGTATAATGTGAAAATTATATCATTGGAAACTCCTTTCACATATGAAATTGACCATATGCTTTGTGTAAGTTGCATGTCATATATTATTACTCTAACATCTGGTCAAAGTTAGCCTCGAAAAATGCATTAGACCCTGTATGCTTTGTGTAAGTTGCATGTCATATATTGTTACTCTAACATTTGTGTAAGTTGCATGTCATATATTATTACTCTAACATTTGGTCAGAGTATAGTGGAAGTGGATCCTCTGACGTAGGTATCCCTGCCTTACCCTCCCTTTTGGTCACTTACTGGCGGACCCCATGCTTGCTAGGCCCCGGATGTCAGTTACTCAATAAGTTCGGCCACGTCAGGGGATCCTCATCCGTAGTATACTCCCTCTGTTTTTATTTACTCCGCATAAAACGGGGGGAGTAGTGGTATAATAAATGACGCAGGCGAGGGAGGGGGAGGGGCGTCGGTTTGCTCTCAACTGCGGTCCCACAAGCGAGCGAAAATGCAAGACGAAGTGCATTCCATTCGGTGAGCGACATGGAGGGTCCAGCGTGCCGGGCTGCAACACGGACGCGACAAGAGTGATGTACAGTCAAAACCGATTGACCGGTCGTCACCGGAACCACTATTCACACCAGAACCTTCGCTGCTCGGCCTACGCCAGCCACTGCCCTAAAACCACACCAAATCTCCAGCCCATTCCCCCACCTTTCAATCCCCTAGCCCGCATCAAGCGTCCCCTAGTTCACAGGAAAGCCATGGTGCGCCACAAGATCACTTACTACAAGATGCTGACGCCGGAGCACCGCGTAGAAATCGCGGCGGCGGTCGGCGCCACAGACCTCCGTTCCCAAGCTTGCTTTGCGGCGGGCTAATCCCTGAGTTCTCTGGAGCCAAGCTACGAGGAGGAGGAAGCCGATCCAATGTTCATTGTGGAGGTCACGGCGCAGAAGGCTCCCGATGGGTATGAGACGATGGACGTAGACTTCATGCCAGCGTCCGAGTCCCCCATGGTGCAGGCGGACCAGCGGTTCAACATGGCGATACTAAAGGAGGACCGAGAGGCAGAGGCTCAACTCGACGCGGAGCGCGTGCATACCGCTGCCATTGAGGCTCTCCTGCAGGCGGAACCGAATGTCGTGGATGTGAACCGGGCGGTGGAGGCTCAACTTGAGGCGAAGCGCGCGGATGCCGCTGCCATCAAGGCCCTCCTGCAGGAAGAACCGGACGTCCTAGACATGAACCGGGCGGCAAAGGCTCGACTCGACACAGAGGGCGCAGATGCCGCTCTCATCGACGCCCTCCTGCGGGCGGAACCGGAAGTCCTGGACTTGAACCGGGCGACAGAGGCTCGACTCGACGCGAGCACGCGGATGCCGCTCTCATCGACGCCCTCCTGCAGGCGGAACCAGAAGTCCTGGACTTGAACCGGGCGTCGAAGGCTCGACTCGACGCGGAGCGCGCAGATGTCGCTGCCATCGAGGCCCTCCTGCAGGCGGAACCGGACGTCCTCAACTTGAATCGGGTTGTGCTCTCGTTCGTGCAGAGCGCCCGCACGCTCTGCTTGGACGAGTAGCTGGAGGCTGAGGACAACCACGGTGCGGAGACACACGTTGGCAACGACAGCTGGTCCGCACCGGCAGCCAAACACGACGAGGCCGTCTCTTTCCGCGAGCAGTGATAGTTTTTCTTTATGTTGTTCTTTTTATTATTATGGATCTTTTGCTGTGTAAAAACATACTATTTGTTATGCAAGTCGCCTGAGTGTACCATTTCAGGCGGTTGGATGAATATCCTACGTCTCCTAACCCTTCTTTCCTTCTTCCTCACCTCTTCTTCTTCCCCAATAGACCACCGCACGGGCCGTACGGATACTCCGGTTGGATAAACATACTCTATGAATGAAAATTATGTGTCAGCAATAGGATGGCTGAGTTTGGTTTGTTCACATGAGACAGCACGTGTCAGTGAGGGTGCGTTCCGTTGGTTGGGTTTGCAGCGTGCAGGAGCAAAGTGTGAGGGTGCGGTGCGACCGCGGCGTGCAGGAGCGATCGTGTGAGGGTGCGGTGCGACCGCGACAGCCATGCACAAGTGTACCTCCTTCTCATTTTGAAAACTTTAGGCAAGCTTGGCAAAAATGTGTGGCAAAGTTTGGCAATGCAAGGCCTAGACCCAAACAGGATAAGGACGTACTACCTCTGTCCGGGTTTATTGGTTCACATTGTATTTCGTGCCAAATTTTGACCATAGATTAAACTAAGAAAATGTTCACGCATGTCACCAAACATTATATTTTTCAAAACTATGTTCAAATACGAATCCTATGAGATAATTTTTCTTGACATGCATTAACATTTTGTTAGTTAAATCTTTAGTCAAAATTTGGCACAAACTATAAAAGGGACCTATAAACCAGGACGGAGGTAGTACGTACTAGGAGTACTAGTGTTAAAAAAGAAAGGTGGGGTTTTCCTTCGATACAAATCCTCGTTTCACGTGTCAATTAATGCGTATTTTTTTCTCGAAAGACCAAAGAGCTAACCATCTCACTCCTCATCTCTTGATTAATGCAGCGCCATGCAAACGAACCTTCTCACTTCTGCATGCATGCAGGGGATATTAATGTCCTTGGTTGCTAACCCCATCAATTTTGCCTCGATTAGTGTTAGTGGCCCTTTGCAAATTGTAATTTTGATATACTAGCCTTGTGTACAAAAAAATGGAGGTAGTAACTATATTTGAATTCCTTGCCCATTGCGGTGACGTCGACGACTTTTTTTGTGTGGTTTGGCGAAGTGCGTTCGACGGAGAACACCATTGAGGGGGACCACAGTAAGTCGTTCGCAAGTGCCGCCTGCAAGCCGAGACAACCGCCTTATTTGCATCCAGGAAGTCCTTTACTAGTACTACTACTAGGAGTACTAGTGCGGTGAGATGGTTTCTCGAAGAAGACGATGGAGAAGCGGAGTCAGCGAAGAGTGAAATGATAGTTGCTTCGTCCGTGCTTTGTGATTTGACGCCTCACTGCTTTGTGATTTGTGATAGAAGGGACAGGGGAGTAGACTCTGTGCTCTATACTGTACTACTCCTACATGCGTCCAAGCATGGGAGAAAGAGGAGAGACGTTGCATTTTTCTATTCCTTCAATCAATCAATCAGGGAGCTTCGGTTCCATCTTTTTGGCTTTGGCAACGCCGTCCACAATGGTTCCCATGATGCCAAAAGCTATTTTCACATTTGGCTACACATTGTGGATGCCCTTAACCATACCACTTGGTTTTGCTCCTGTGTTCTATCTATACAAATCTCAATTATATTGATCTAAAAAATTATAGAATCAAAGATTAGTAAAAATGAGGTGATTTTGCCGCGCGGATGGCGGGGGAGGTTTCTTATTTTCAGAGGACGTTGTCCTGGTGGTTTGCTAACATGCGGTCCCACATGTCAGTGCTTTACCAAGCTGACCCGCATCCCACATGAGGCAGAACAACTGCAGAAGAAACACGTGGTTAAGTTGAAGAAGATGACGGAGAAGCGACCAAGCTGATCGGCGTCCCACATGAGGCAGAACAACGGTAGAAGCAACACGTGGTTAAGTTGAAGAAGATGAGGGAGAAGCGGATTCAGCAACGAGTGAAATGATGGTTGCTTCATCCCTCCAACTTCTTTTTTTAGCATTATTACTTCGTCCCTCCAACTTAACTGCGGGAAAGGTGCAGCTTTGTGATTTGATGCCTCATTGCTCATTACTACGCTGGCGCCATGACTGGGGTGCTTCACCCCGGCTGCTCTGCACTGTATTCCGGTATGGCACGTGGACCCGGTAGCTTCATGTCCCACATGTCGGCGAAAGGGACTAGAAGATTTATGAAAGCGAGTGCTCCACTCTTACGACGGAGGAGTAGACGACACGATGACCCAGTGAACTGTCACTTGTACTGTATAGTACTATAGTTTTGCCATTTCGCACGATCCATCTATACAAACCCGATTAAACAAGAAAGGGCGGGATTTTTCCCGCGCGGTAGATGATACTGGCCATACATTTCAAAGGCAATTTTAATGTATGCAAACTGAATAATTATAAGTAACAATATGATATCTAGTAAAACTAAAAACACATATGATTTATTGTGTTAGAGTGTAGTAGTAGTGCTGTATTGCATAGTTGTTAGATGTAACATGCGAGAACGTGTAGAGATGTAGTTTTGGAGGGCCTACAGAGCGAAAAGCGTAGTACGGTCACCGAACTTCAGAATAAGCTGATTACAGTCACTATATACGTTTTGCGGTGATTATCCGGTCACTTGCTCACAGTTCAGCATCGGATTGCACTCTGTTGACCGGCCAAATAGTCTGCGTGGTGCCATGTTGACTAGTTAAATTGACCATGTTCCTTGTGGGTCCCACCTGTCAGTTCGCATAGGGAAAATGTCAGATAAACACAAATTTACGCAGGCGTGACAAGGCTCCAACCCGTGTGCGGGAATCCCTGGTTGTGTATGTGTCTGTTAGGGCCGGATGTGTGCGCATGCACGTGTAGAGCACTTGAGCGTGAGAGTGTGTGTTGGTCGTGTGGTGTACTGGTGTGTGCATGCATGCGTGCGTGTGTGCGTGTGAGTGTTGCTTGCGTGCGTGGCTGCGTGTGTACGTGTGAGTGTTGCGTGCGTGCGTGGGTGCATGTGTTTGTGTGAGTGTTGCGTGGATGGAGTTCGTGTGCATGCGTGCGTGTGTGTATAATCACCACACTAGCTCCTGTGTGTTAAAATAGACGGCTCAGCATACCAATAAAAGGCCACCTTGTCCGCTGTGCCCGCGGTCATGACTTCACACCACCGTCAAAATATTTTTTTGTCGTTTTTTTCATTCTTACTAGCAAGATGCCCGTGCGTTGCACGTAACATCAAGATGCATTTGTATGACTTGTTTATCTTGTGAGAGAAAAGGATGAACGAGGGAAGGCCTTATTTGCAAATGTGGAGAGGTGTGTGGGTACCTTTTTGCAAAACTGCCATAGTTTCTTTCCTATCCGTGAGATATAAATCGGATGGCCTATATTACAGGATGGAAGGCACACCATCATCACCAACTCTGTTTTTTTTATAAGAGTGTATTTTATGTATTTTATAATAGTGTAGATGTAGAGTAGATACAAGTCGACAGGTGGGCACGATATTAGTGAGATAATGTGATTCAACACTAGATTAGGTGCCACGTGGAGCGTTCAACTGGTCAACTAGTCATGTCATGAGCAAATACAAAGTTGTACGGTGAGCCCGTGACTGTATAATAACCACTAAACGTAAATGGTGATCGTAATGAGTGGATTATGAAGTCCAATGTATGTAGCGTGCTTTCACTTCAAATACAATGATCGTCATTGCATATATCGCGAGAGAAAGATGAAACACGCGTGAATTTTCCAGGGGCTTACTTTTAGAGGACATGGAGATAGTTTTGTGTG
>NC_041387.1:639205172-639210308 GCF_002162155.2 Triticum dicoccoides
GGGTGGGGCGGGAGAGATAGCACAAGAAATGAGGGTGGTCAAGAGAGAGAGACGAATATGAAGTCACGACAAGAGATTCCATTCCCTTGAGTGTGTATATGCAAGGGGGGAGGGAATAGAGGCACCAGGAGAATTTTTCTGTGTGTGTGTGTTGTTTGTGTTGGTATGTGTGGGTGTGAGAAGATAATGAGACATGGGGGCAGAGGGTGTGTCACCGCGTGAGGTCCGGTGGGTTGAGGTGAGGCCCTTTGCTCGGTTCCGTCCTGCACCACATTGGTCGGCCCATGACACATTTAGGAAGACCCATGGATGACTAGTCATACAAGACAAAGATAGCAGAATTGTGAAGGACTCTGTGTCCACTGACAAAGCCGGCTAGGATTTGTAACCCTAGGTTCTCGGACTAAGGTAACCCCTCTATCTCTGATATTACTATTCATCCAACCTAACTTTAAGGGGCATCCTACAGAATGCTCTGCTAGAATCATACTCGTCGATTAGGAAGAGAGGTGTGAGATAATGTGTGAGAGACAGGCGTAAAGATAATGTGCGTACATGAGACACGTAGGCAGGTCCATGTATATAGAAAGGGTCGATGAGGATTGTGCGTGTGTATGTTTGTGAGAGGAAGAGTGCTTGTGATAAAGGTTAGTGAAAACAGTTGTAAATGGTTATGAGAGGGAGGGAGGGTTATATCTAGAGAATGTGTGCGAGAAAGACACCTCGGGAGAGAGTGTGTGAGCATGTGTGAGAGACCACCGATGGAGAGTGAAACTACACGTAAAAGACTGCTCTACACATTGATTAAAGATATAAATTATATCCAAATATTAGGATGGGATCATGATATTTGCAATTCGCGTAAGGAGCGGTCATTGATCCATCAGACATCTAGATTCTATCGAATTTGAGCATGTCTACGTTATTATTCGACACAATTGATCCACATAGTTAGTATTTTGAACTCCAGACAATGCATCGCTTTAGCAATCGAATATAAACATGAGTATAGTTCATGTTGTGTGTGTAAAGCACATTATACATACGAAAGTTACACAATGGACATTTATAAATAGCTACCTATGAACTAGTATACATTTGAATTCAACCTAAGGTGGTTTAAAAAAATCGAATTCAACATGAAGTCCATTCAATTATTTGAATTTGATATCATGGCATTTGTAAACCATACCTAAACTATGGGGGTACCAATCTTTGCTCTGATTTTGTACATAATAGCATATGTAGTCGTTTACAAAATAGATTCAAATTTAGCTCCTCCATTCCAAAATAATCGTATTTATAGGATTTTCAAGTGTCAAAATTCAAAAGGAAGCGGATAATTTAATGAGGTTTTCAAACATACAAGGTCAAATATAACATTGTCTATTTAGGTCAATCGTCATAGTTCAAGAGTACTCTAAACGTGAATGCTTGTGTTTCAAAATTTCGAACGAAGCGCCAAAAGAGCCTCTACTCGCCCGAAACCGCGTGAGACCAATGTTTGCTAGTACAAGGAAATTACTTTTCTAATAACTCCGACCCGTGAAACCTACCGTCCTGATGTCCAAAGGTCTAAACCGGGGTAGGTTTGTAGCTTCATCTAGACGCCACACAACCGCCTCCGAAAAACATTCATACACAATGGCCGCCTAAGCACACATGCGTGCGGCCTAAATCGCTCCCGCCCACTATTTGGGATACCTGGGATTACCATCCTACCCCCGACCCGCAGTAGGTCTGAAATTTAAGAGGGGGGCAAAGTTTGTACTTTCCCCAAATTTCAAACAAGCGCGTCCCATCATCTGTCCAAAAAAGCCAAAAACAAGCGCATCCCAGACCGAAACATGGTTCCCCCCACCTGTCCGATTCCCCATTCGTACTCCGTGGGCGCAAAAACTACCTCTCCACCAGCCGCGAAACCCCGGCGTCCTCCGTCCGCCACCCCGTCCCACCCATCAACCGCCGCCCTCCTCCATCACGCCGGAGCCGATACCCCGACGTCGTCATCCACCGCAACCTCAACCGCAACGCCCTCCACGGCTAGTAGTTGAAGCCGAGGCCGAGCCGTCCGTACCCGAGCCAGTTCAAACACACCGTCCCGCGCCTCACCGCTGCCGCTCCAACTTCGCCACCCTCCACCAGACCGGAGCTGTTCCTGCTACGCCATCCTTCACCGCCTCGGATCTGCTTCCCCTCCCCCAACATACAGCCACGGCAACAGAATCAACAATTTGGCCATGGGTTCGTCCAAGCCTGCACCCTCCAGAACATCGGTTTCCCCGGTAAAAACAAGAAGATCGGCGCGACATGTGGAGGTGACCACACCGGCAACCGAAGAAGGTACTCATCTTCCCTTATTCGTGCAAATCTTACGTCTCTGCTTGCATGGTATTCATCCCATAGAAGACACTAGTTGACCGCTTCTTCTTGATACTATATGTTCCTAGTAACTCGCGATGCACAAGGTTTCTCCTCATATACTATTTCACCTTAGCTAGAGGTCCGTCGCCCCCCTGAATTTCAATTTCTGGCCAGTTGATTCCCAATTAACGGAAGCATTCCCCGGCGTAACAGGCGCTAGTACGACTATTATGCCGGGGAAGCAGCGCCTTGGTGTTTATCTTAGGGGCGTCTGCGGCCTAGAGCTACTGGCGCCCGATCTGGAGGTCGGTCGGGATTAAAGCGATGGCTTGGGGCGCTGCCAAGCACGGCGGTCGTGTGAGGTCGATGGAAGGGCGGGGCGGCGGAGGCATGGGTCTGGGCCGGTGGTCGCTGGCGGTTCATGAAAGATCGTCAACAGTGACTAGTGGGAGGTAGACGAAGGCCATCTGTCCGTTCCTTATAGATCAGACAGTTCATTAAAAAAATCGAGTGACCTATTTATTTTCAGTCGACTGTTATCTTAGATATGACCACATGTGGTGGTGTGCTGGAAGAGTACCTGCATTTCCTGTGCTCATATATTACAAAATCATACAGAGTAGAATCTAATTTTGTTTGCCATGCAATGTTGTAGAGCTATCATATGTCTCCTGTCATTTATTTTTAAGCCACCTGCTATCTGCTACTTTTACAGTGCACTAGTTCTGCACACATTTCACCCATACTCTCACTATTGTGTTTTTATGCAAGGGTATTTCAGACTCTCCTGCCGAAAGAGAAGCAGCAAAGAAAAGAGAGAAGTCGTGCCAGCTTGGTATACGGGTAGGCAAGACACGTTACAACGCTATAAAGGGTGCAGTGTCAGCATACGGAGACGGTAAACGTAGCTCTATAGTTGATGACCTCGCTCACAATGAACCACCATCCCAGGTGCTTGCTTTAACTTCGCGGTGTCATATGTGGTTGCATGTTTGTGTCTAGCTTGTATTCGAAAGGCCTAAGTCGGTCTTTATTAAGATAAGGAAAGATATTTTTACATGAACCACCATCCCGTGAGCACCAGAAGACAAATAGCTAGTCAGGGCACTGGCCGAGCCAGTGACAAGCCCAGCAAAGACAGGCATCACCTGGAAGCCAATTAAAAAGCCGCGATGGTGGCGAAGCAGCCCGCCTCCCACCAGGCTCTCAGGTCCTAGATGATCATGTTCACCACTCCAGCCGGATATCTAGCTTGTATTGCTTCCAATTTGGTTAAATTGCATCTTCTTAGCTTACACATTATACCTTTGAATATGACATGCCTTTCTGTTTTTTGTACATACTAGTACATCTGTGTATTAACCATGTTCTTACATCAAACAACTGTTCTTGTGGATCCCTCATCAATCACTTATGACGAGGCAGGCAGGCAAGGGGACTACTCCTCATTTAAAGAATGCAGCGTCAGCCTCCCGACATGATTCTCAAGAAATAGAAATGCTACATGAAGATAGTGAACGTAGCTCTGTAGTTGATTACATCATTTCCCCTACACTAGCATTGCAGGTGCTTGCTCTAACTTGGTAGCGTGATATGTGGTTGCATGTTGCATATGGTGTCTAGATTGTAATTCTTCCAATCTGGTTAAATTGCATGTGCTAGTCTGCTTAGCTTATACTCCTGTAAATGTGAAATTATACCTGTTAATGTGACATGCCTTCCTGTATTTAGTACATAGTACATCTGTCTATTAAGCATGTCCTTACATAAAACTATTATCTTTTTGTATCCCGCATCAATCAATATGACGAGACACCTTTAGTATATGCAGTGCGATATTAGTTGCATCTTTCATATGATTTATAGCATGCGCTGTTTCTAATTTGTTGAAATTCCATTTATGATGGGACGCTTTTAACTTGGCAGTCATATTGGTTGCATCTTTCATGTGGTGTCTAGCTTGCATTGCTTCTTATTTGCTGGAATGGTTTCTGCTTAGTTTACACAAATAGTTGTGAACATGCCATGCCGTCCTGTTTTTCGTACATATTCCATCCTGGTATCATGTGTTTGCCTTACATCAAAGTAGTGATTGTCAGTATCATGCATGAATGAGTTCTGAAGAGAGAATTTTATTGCTTTTTCTTGTCGGTTTTACTTGACAATTCAAAATCAATAAAGCGGAAGGAAGTTAGCAAGGCAGCGGATAAATGTGCTCCTTCCAAATGGAGGGCCTCTACGGTTTCTACTCCTCCACACCCCAAGATGATTTCCAGGACAACACATGCATAGACACTCAACAAAGCTGTGTTTATGATGAGCACGTCTCCCCTAGTGCAGCATCACTGGTGCTCCCTCTAACTTGGCACTGTTATATGTGGTTGCATGTTATGTGTGATGTCTAGCTTGTATTGCTTCTAATTTTGTTGAATTCCATCTGCTTACTTTACACATTATACTTGAATAAGACACGTGTTCCTGTTTCTAGAACATACAATATCTGTCTATCACACCATGTTCTTACATCAAATTACTACTGTTGTGTAACCTACAACAATCACTTATCATAAGACACGTTTGACTTCGGAGTGTGATATAGGTTACATCTCACATTCTTTTCTAGCTTGTACTACTAATTTGTTGAAATGGCACTTATGACGAGACAGTTTTAACTTGGTAGAGTGATATTATTTGCATCTTTCATATGGTGTCTAGCTTTCATTGCTTCTAATTTGTTGAAATGCCTTCTCCTTAGTTTACACATCATAAGCT
>NC_041387.1:639210318-639228257 GCF_002162155.2 Triticum dicoccoides
TGTGTTTATGATGAGCACGTCTCCCCTAGTGCAGCATCACTGGTGCTCCCTCTAACTTGGCACTGTTATATGTGGTTGCATGTTATGTGTGATGTCTAGCTTGTATTGCTTCTAATTTTGTTGAATTCCATCTGCTTACTTTACACATTATACTTGAATAAGACACGTGTTTGAAAGTGCGTTATGTCGACTAAAGGGGGGGGGGGTGAATAGGCGATTTTTATGAATTCTTCACTGAGGAATTTGCCGGTGAGGAAATTCCTTAGCGAAGAACTATTAGCAGCGGAATAAGTACTCAGAAGTAAGCATAACAGAATACAAGCATGGTCATCATGATGAAATGAAGACTAGCACAGAGTACAGAAAGTGTAATCACAGGATAACACAAGATGAAGACAAACAGACTGAAGAAATTGAACTGAGGAAATTGAGAAAGTCTTCAGTCAAAGTCTTCAAACACAGATATGAACAAACACTCAACACAGTAATGAGGAAATGAAAGGGTTGAGGAAATAGAACCAGTTAGGTTGGTGAAGACAATGATTTGGTAGACCAGTTCCAACTGCTGTCTTAGTTGTATGTCTGGTTGGAGTGGCTGAGTATTTAAACTCGAGGACACACAGTCCCGGACACCCAGTCGCTGAGCACGCAGCTCAGGACACCCAGTCCTCACCGTATTCTCCTTGAACTAAGGTCACACAGACCTCGTCCAATCACTCGTGGTAAGTCTTCAGGCGACTTCCAAACCTTCACAGACTTGGTCACTCGGCGATCCACAATTCCTCTTGGATGCTCTAGACCTTGACGCCTAACCGTCTGAAAGAAGCACAGTCTTCAAAGGTAACAAGCATCGGATCCACGCAGGATCAATTTCTTCAGTGAGCTCAATCACTTTGGGTTTGTAGGGGTTTGGTTTTGGGTTTTCCTCACTCGATGATTTTCGCTCAAAGTCCTCGGAGGATGGGTTGCTCTCAAATGACAAGTGTCAAGTTCTCTCTGAGCAGCCAACCAGCTAGTGGTTGTAGGGGGTGGCTATTTATAGCCTAGGGAGCAGCCCGACATGATAAGACATAAATGCCCCTCAATGATATGACCGTTAGGTGGATAAGATATTTTGGGACAGCTGGCGCGCAGCACAGCAACGGTCGGAAATTTGACTCTCAAATTCCTCAGGGCTATAATGTTCCTCACTGTGTAGGTAATTCGCACTGACGAATTCCTAACTCCTCAGTCTGAACAAATTCATCAGCGACCAGAAGAACTTCGTCTCTGTCACTGAAGAAAGTGACTGAACTGTATGAGATTTCCAAAGGCTTCACTCGAAGGGATTGGTAGGTGTAGGATTTTGAGTTGAGCATCACATGGAAATTTTTCCTTAGTATTTCCTCGACCTCCTTTAACAGTACGGTGTTTCCTATGACTCAAGAAAGAGAAAATGAAACTACGAAAACAAAAGTCTTCACGCTTCATGTTCCACAAATGAATACCAAGTCTTCAAGGTCACACCAATTTCTTCACTTTCAAAGTCTTCAGAAAGTCTTCAGAATATCAAAGTCTTCAGTTGAAGAACTTCATTTTTAGGGGTCGACTTTCTCTGTAAATATCAAACTCCTCATAGACTTATAGACCTGTGTATACTCACAAACGCATTAGTCCCTTAACCTATAAGTCTTCAATACACCAAAATCACTCAGGGGCACTAGATGCACTTACAATCTCCCCCTTTTTGGTGATTGATGACAACATAGGTTAAGTTTTCAACGGGGATAAACATATGAAGTGTATACACTGATATTGAGGAATTTGATTACAAGATATAGTAGAACTCCCCCTGAAGATGTGCATAGTGAGGAATTTGCTTTTGAGGCAATGCACATTTGAAGAGTTGAATCATGGAGATCTCCCCCTATATCTTGTAATTCATACACGCATTTGATATATAATATGAAGAATTTGAAATGCATGATGAAATATGGTGCCTGATGAGATTCAGCATGTGTGCAATGTCATTAACGAGGAATAAGCATGCAAAGCATAATGCAACAAAAGTATCAGCGCACCATCGGTTTTAAGATTACAACTCGATCCAAATAAAAGTTTCAGAAGAACGAGAGTTGTAACTTAAAAAAATGCCCTTAATATAGACCCGCTTGAAGACTAACTTAGATTTCTCCCCCTTTGTCATCAAATGACCAAAAGGATTGAAACTGAGGACTAACGCCCCTGAAGAATTTCAAGTCGATGGAGGAGTGCCAGCGTTGTCGGGGTTGTTTGTTGTAGCAGGGCCTGCTGCAGTGTCGTCCAAATCTTCATACTCATCAGTGTCACGCGATGAATAATAAGAGCTGGCCACCAGTGGTGGAATTTTGACCCTCTTGAATTTCTTCGGAGGAGGTGCAGACCAGTCAAATTCTTCCTTGAGACCCATAGTCTTCAGTTCTTCAGCGCTATAGACATGAGAGTGAGGACAGCCCAGGTGCGGTTAAAGGTTTCATGAAGGTAGTATTGGTTCTTCTTCACTGCATTGTGTGTTGAGGTCATATTGTGAAGAAGTGCACCAAACTGACGCTTTACCCATTTGTGATTGCGATCAACCTTCTGATGAAGACTGAGGAGTAACTCATGGTCAGTCATCACCCTGGGTGCTGTGGCTTGAGGTTTGCTTGGCTGAGGTATTTGCGGCAGAGTCATGTGTGGCAGAATCGTCATTGGTAGAGTAAGATGCAGCCTTGCGAAATTGACCATCCAATGGACGAATGCCTTCATCGATCACAGCAGCGGCCTTGCCTTTATCATCAGCTGATGAAACTGTCCGTTTGAGGACTTCAATGGGAGGTAAGTTGCATCACCACCTCAGGAATTGCGAGCTGAGGTTCTTCAGGCTGAGGAATTTCTTGTTCCTCAACAGGTGCAGTCTGAGGATTAGCAGCAGCAGGTTCATCAGCACTAGTGGTTGGAATTTCTTCATGGACAGATGAAGTGGGATGAGTTTCTTCAGAGCCCATTTGAACAGTTGGAGCAGGGGACTGAGGTATCTGTTGGATTGGGGTGAAGAGTGGAGAATTTGGATGCTGACTTTCCCAAAAGTCATCGTTCATCACTGGCGTTGTGCTTCCAATATCCACATCTTCTTCAAGTTCCTCAACACCGGCCTCTTCAGCTGTGAACTGAGGCATAGGCGAGGAAATGATTGGGGTTGAAGGGATTGCTTCCACTTCAATTTCTTCATCAATCTGCTCTGACGAAGCAACAAAATGATTTTCTTCATCAGATCTGCTTGGGATCTCATAGTCTTCTCCAAAAGGAACAAGGTCCTTTGATGGCATGGAGGAAATCGGAACATCATCAATTGGATTTTCGAGTGAGCTGGTCATTGGCTTCATTTTCTTCGCAGCCGAAGAGTTTGACGCAGCTGATGCCTTCCTTTTCTTCACTGCAGCTCGCTCTACAACCTTGGTCTTCTTCACATCAGAAGCAGATGGAAGAATTGGAGTTGGTGTGGGCGCGGGAGGAGCTGAGGAATCTGGTTCATTTTCTTCAGGCGCACCACTAGTGGATGCCCTGGCAATTTCTTCAGCGGCTGGAATTTCTTCACCAGCCCTAGAACGAGCATGTTCTTCAACAGGCTGAAAGTCATCAGCTGTGCTGGCATGTTCTTTAGCAGGCTGAGAAGAGTCTGCAGCCTAAAGATTTTCTTGTTGCGATGGGGCTGCAACATTTGTGAATTTCTTTGTCAGATTGACGAATCTTACTTTAGCTCCTTGCCAATCAGCATAGTAGGCATCAAAGTCATTGCTGAGGGCTTGAATTTCAGACTGAGCCTGGAGAAGTTCCTCAGGTGTCATTCTGACAACGTTTTTCATCAGGAGCTTCTCCTTTCTGTATTGAGCTTTCTTGATCTCTCTTGCCTTTTCAAACTTCCATTTCTCTTCAGTGATGAAATGGGTCAACATATGACTATGTCCAGGGGTCAGATGAAAATCAGGCATTGGGGTGTTTGGATCCTTGTGCCAGAGATCAATATAATCGAGGATTTTTCTCGGATCCAACAGCAGTGGCACAGATGTGCCTTTGGCTCTAGCGGCCTTCACCTGTCTGTCTCTGATGATTTCTGTGAGTTCATCATCAGAAGCTTCATCATCAGAAGGCACATGGAATGCGACCTGTTTCTTCTTTGGACTTGGCCAAGGACCTCGTCCAGCTGTTGCTTTGGTCTTCAACAGTGTGGGGCCTGATGAGGAAATTGGTGCAGCTGAGGAACTTGCTGAAACACCAGAGGCAATCGAGAAACCAGCAGTCCTTTGACATGTATCCAGATGCACAGGAGCTGAGGACTTTGAAGGAGCTGTTGAGGACTTTGGTGGAGCTGTAGCAGTGTGAGGAATTTGCCGTGAGAGCACTGTTGGTGAAGTACTTGGCTTACGAGCAGGCTTCTTTGGCATGGATTTCCTCGGTTTGACCGAGGGCTCAGTAGCAGTAGCAGTGGCAGAATCCTCATTGAATTTCTTCACTGCCTCCTTGGCTTGTCTTGCCAATTTAGCTTGGCGCTTAGCCCATTCTTCAGGAAAGTCCTCACCACGTTTGATGCTTGTGGGGTCAGCTACTTGGCCAGGTGCCAATGGAGCTCTTGGGCATGGAGGGTTGAGGGCGAATTTCCTCATGTACTTTGGAGTCACATATCTGTATTCCCTCCATTCCCTTGCCCATCTCCGTTCAATCCTCTGAATGCGCACCTTGCGCTGATTTTTGTTTTCTTTGCCAAATTTTGCTTCATCAGGTGTGCAATAGTCAGCATAAATTTCCTCAGGGATTTCAAACGCAGTCATAACCTCAGGTTTCTTTCCTCCTTTCTGCGGCTTCTTACCGTCTGCCATATTCTTCAGTTGAGGAATTTGAACAATCGAGTTCTCTGAAGAAGTATGCAGTTTTTCTTTGAGGAACGCTGCAAATGAGTTAAGTTGATGAGAACCTAGTGATTCAGCAGAAGACATGAGTACCTGTGAACAGAGTACAGGTGCGAGGAATTCGGAGAGGTCATATGCGTTCTGAGGAGGTTTTTCGAAAAGAACAAGTTTTGAGGAATTTGACCAGATGAACCTTGAGGATTTTCACTAAGCATTCTTGTCTTAGGTTCCAGAGTTGTACAAATCGAAGATCCACACAATTAGGGAATCTTGAAGAAAATGATTGCTTAGAGAAACAGTTCAAGATCATATGATGTGTGGTGTTCATATGTGTGAAGATTTGAAGAATAAACACCTTTGAAGATTTTCAGGAAAGTTTGAGAATCAAAGTGAGTAATAAAAGTAACTTTTAATTACCCGAAGTGAAGAACACGACGAACTGAGAAGAACAGATGTGAAGTTCGTCAGGTTAGATATCCCACGCCCTAACTTGGCAGAGGAAGACAGCTACGGCGGCGGCGGAGTGAAGATTTCCGCGGTCGGCGTGAGTACGACGGCAGCGAGGTCGAGGCAGCGAAGCTCTTCCTCACCGGCGACGATGGAGTAGCGGCGGCGCTAGGGTTTGAGGAGCTCGAGTGAGAGAGTAGCGATCGAGCGGAGTAAATGAAGTGAGGAAGGGGAGAGGGGTATTTATAGACACGGTGAAAAACTGTTCGCCCGAAGATTTGGGATGAACGTACCCCTGCCCTTTCTCCTTCACGCGACATGTGTCACCCACGTACTGTGTAGTTGAGATCGTGTACGATCGTGGGTGAAAAGAATAATGCATTGTGGGATGCGGAACGGTTTGAGCGGCAAAACCGAAAATTTGGATAAGATTTGTTTTAAAGTTTCGTTCGCAATTCCTTCAGCTGACAAGGAAACAGTGAAGATTTTGAACGAGTTTCAAATAGAACGCATATGAAGAATTTGTGAATAGATTGGGTTGAGTATAGCATAGAGGGGGAAGGGTCCGATCACATTCACTTAGCAGAAAAAACAACTTGAAGAAATAGCTATAAGTGAATGCTGTAGAGGACATAAACGCATATGTATATATAGCCAATGAAGAAAAACAAAGGAAATAGTGAAGATTTTGAAAAGTTGAAGAATTTGAAAAACTGAAGAATTTCAAAACTGAGGAAAAACTCAAATTGAGGATTTTCAACTTTTTGTGGTGGCGTGACCCACCGTATAAGAATGATGATTTCAAACACCGCGTACAATTGTCGTAGGGTTCTGAGAATCAAATTCTTCATTGATTTCTTCACACTTAGAGTGTTATTCTTCATTGATTGAAGAAAAACGTTTCTTCATGTGTTGCACATCTAAGTCATCAATTTTGCATAAGTGTTAGGATGTGTGTCCTTTTCAAAGAACATTCGAAGATTCTAAGATATTTAGCTCACACCGCAACTTGCTAAATCTCTTCTCATCCAAGGGCTTAGTGAAGATATCAGCTAGCTATTCTTCAGTCTTCACGTGCTTGATGGAGATGTCGCCCTTCAACACATGATCACGAAGAAAATGATGACGAATCTGAATGTGCTTTGTCTTCGAGTGCTGAACTGGGTTGTGAGCAATCTTGATGGCACTCTCATTGTCGCAGAGGAGAGGCACATTCTTCACGTTAACGCCATAGTCCTTGAGTGTTTGCTTCATCCAAAGCAGTTGAGCACAGCAAGAGCCAGCAGCAATGTATTCAGCTTCCGCAGTGGACAGTGATACGCAGTTCTGTTTCTTCGAGGACCAACAGACCAAAGATCGTCCGAGGAAATGACAAGTGCCAGAAGTTGACTTGCGGTCCACACGATCACCAGCATAGTCAGAGTCAGAATATCCAATGAGATCAAAAGCAGAGCCCTTGGGGTACCATAATCCTAGTGTTGGTGTGTGAGCTAGATATCGAAGAATATGCTTCACAGCCTTATGGTGTGATTCCTTCGGTGCAGCTTGAAATCGGGCACACATGCAAACACTAAGCATTATATATGGCCTAGATCCACATAAGTACAATAAAGAACCAATCATGGAGCGGTATACCTTGTGATCGAAGTCAATACCATTTTCATAACTGCATAGATGGCCATTTGTGGGCATAGGAATTTTGACGCCTTTGCAATCTTGCATGCCGAATTTCCTCAGTACATCTTTGAGGTATTTCTCCTGAGATATGAATATGCTATTGAGCTGTTGACGAATTTGAAGACCTAAAAAGAATTTCAACTCTCCCATCATAGACATTTGATATTCTTCACTCATCATATAGGCAAATTCATCACTATAACGTTGGTCAGTACATCCAAAGATAATATCATCAACATATATTTGGCACACAAACAGTTCACCATCATAAGATTTAGTAAAGAGAGTAGGGTCAAGTGAACCGGGTGTGAAGCCATTCTTCACGAAGAATTCCTTCAATGTATCATACCACGCCCGAGGGGCTTGCTTGAGGCCATAGAGGGCCTTATTAAGTCTGAAGACTTTGTCAGGATTCTTTGGATCTTCAAAACCTGGGGGTCGAGCAACATATACTTCTTCCTCAAGCTTACCATTGAGGAATGCACTTTTCACATCCATTTGATATAAGATGATATCATGATGGTTAGCATAAGCAAGTAATATGCGAATAGCCTCAAGTCTAGCAACAGGTGCAAAAGTTTCATCGAAATCAATTCCTTCAACCTGTGTGTAGCCTTGAGCTACCAGTCGTGCCTTATTCCTCACCACAAGGCCATTTTCATCTTGCTTGTTGCGGTAGATCCACTTTGTGCCAATGATATTATGCTTGCAAGGATCTGGACGTTTGACCAGTTCCCAGACATTGTTGAGCTCGAACTGATGTAATTCTTCTTGCATAGCCCGAATCCACTCCGGCTCCAAAAATGCTTCATCTACCTTAGTGGGCTCTGTGATAGAGACAAAAGCATAGTGCCCACAAAAGTTAGATAAATGTGAAGCTTTTGAGCGTGTGAGAGGACCTGGTGCTCTAGTGTCATCGATGATCTTCTCCACTTGCACTTCTTTTACAACACGAGGATGAGCTGGTTGTCGCTGAGGAGTTTGGTCAGCATTTTCTTCAACACCATTTTCCTCAGCATTTTCTTCAGGTGTATCAGCTCGATGTTCTTCATGAACTGGAATGAATTCTTCAGCAAATTCTTCAGTAGGAATTACATCCTCAGTTGCCTTGAACTTGATAGAATCCTCAGGTGCTGGTTCATCTAACACAGAAGGTAGGTGCTCTCTTTGCGAGCCATTAGTTTCATCGAACCGCACATCTACAGTGTCAACAATCTTGTGAAGAACAATGTTGAAGACTCTGTAGGTGTGCGAGTCCTTTCCGTAACCAAGCATAAAACCTTCATGTGCTTTCGGTGCAAATTTAGAATTGTGGTGAGGATCTCTAATCCAACATTTAGCACCGAAGACTTTGAAATAACTCACATTGGGTTTCTTGTCAGTGAGGAGTTCATAGGCCGTCTTCTTGAAGAATTTGTCAAGATATACTCTGTTGATGATGTGGCACGCAGTATCAATTGCATCAATCCAAAAATGATGAGGCGTTTTGTATTCATCAAGCATAGTGCGAGCCATCTCAACAAGAGTTCTGTTCTTGCGCTCCACGACGCCATTTTGCTGAGGAGTATAGGGAGCAGATAACTCATGAGTAATACCAAGTTCATCAAGATAGTCATCAAGACCGGAATTCTTGAACTCAGTTCCATTGTCACTTCTGATGTGCTTGATCTTCACACCAAAGTTGGTTGAAGCCCTCGAGGAAAAACGTTTGAAGACTTCCTGCACTTCATGTTTGTAAGTAACAATGTGTACCCATGTATATCGAGAGTAATCATCAACAATGACAAAACCATATAGAGATGCATCATTAGTGACTGCTGAGTAATGATTAGGTCCAAAGAGGTCCATGTGAAGCAATTCAAATGGACGAGTAGTGGTCATGATAGTCTTCGCTGGATGCTTGGCCTTGGTCATTTTTCTAGCTTCACAGGCTCCGCATAAGTGATCCTTGAGGAATTTGACATTCTCAATGCCAATGACATGCTTCTTCTTCGCAAGCGTGTGCAAATTCCTCATGCCTGCGTGACCAAGTCGTCGATGCCATAGCCAGCCTTCTGAAGCTTTTGCAAGTAGACACACGGCTGGTTGTGGTCCTGTAGAGAAATCAACAATATACAAATCTCCTCTCCTAAAGCCTTCGAAGACTTTGGAATTGTCAGCTTCCACAATCACAACACAGCGATACTTGCCAAAGACAACAACCATATCAAGATCACAAAGCATTGAGACTGACATGAGGTTGTATCCTAAGGACTCAACAAGCATGACTTTGTCCATGTGTTTATCCTTAGAGATCGCAACCTTACCAAGACCCAATACCTGACTTTTGCCTTTGTCAGCAAAGATGACGTGCTTCAGATGTGACGATGATAAGGGAGCATCCATCAAAAGATTCTTGTCACCAGTCATGTGATTTGTACATCCACTATCGAGGACCCATTTAGTGGTTTTGGGTTGATCATCCTTTGCACCTTTTGCCATGAAGCAATAGGTGGGAGCGTAGTCATCATTATCTTCATCAGGGTTGTCGGTGGGGTCAGTTTCTTCAGTGTTGAAGATGGACTGGCTAACGAAAGCAGTAGCGAAGGCTAGACTCGCCACACCAGATTCGGATTCTTCAGACGCCTCATCTTCCTCATGTTCCTCAGATTCAGCTTCAGAGTCCATTTCCTTGCCAATGAATGCCCGAGCCTTCTTGGAGCTGCTCTTCTTGTGAGATAAAGACTTCGAGGATTTTGATGACGAAGATTTTGACGATTTCTTCTTATTCTTCGCATCATCAGAACTGTAATCCTTGTATTTCTTCTTCTTCAATTCCTTTTCCCACTGAGGACAATCTTGAATATAATGACCAGGTTTCTTGAATTTGTGGCACAACCTTCTCTTATAGTCACTTGATGATGAATCACTGCTTCTTCAGGATTTTCCAAAGCGACCACGTCTTGAGAACTTCTGGAATTTCTTCACGAGCAGTGCTAGCTCCTGGCTCAATTCTTCAGGATCACCAAGGCTACTACCAGAATCCTCACATTCAGACTCAGACACAACCTTGGCCTTCAGGGCACGTGGTTTGCCATAGCTCGAACCATAGAGATCTCTCTTTTCAGCAAGCTGGAACTCATGAGTATTTAGCCTTTCAAGGATATCGGCAGGATCAAGAGACTTGTAGTGAGCCCGTTCTTGTATCATCAGACCCAGAGTATCAAATGAGGAATCAAGTGATCTCAACAGTTTCTTCACCACCTCATGGTAAGTGATGTCAGTGGCACCGAGGGCTTGAAGCTCATTTGAGATGTCAGTGAGGCGATCAAAGGTTTGTTGGACATTTTCATTGTCGAGTCTTTTGAAGCGGTTGAAAAGATTCCGAAGAACATCAACTCGAGAGTCACGCTGAGTTGAGACTCCTTCATGCACTTTGGACAGCCTATCCCAGATAAGCTTAGCAGTTTCCAAAGCACTCACTCTTCCATACTGTCCTTTACTCAGATGGCCACATATGATATTCTTTGCTTGAGAATCGAGTTGCTTGAATCTCTTCACATCGGTAGCGTTTAGTGAGGGTGAGACAGAGGGAACACCATTTTCCACAACATACCAGAGATCGTTGTCAATTGCCTCGAGATGCATTCGCATCTTGTTTTTTCAGTAGGGGTAGTCCGTCCCATCAAAGGTAGGACACCCAGCCGAGACCTTGATCATACCTGCGGTCGACATAACTAAAACTCCAGGCGGTTAAACCAAAATCACACAGAACAAGGGAGTACCTTGCTCTGATACCAATTGAAAGTGCGTTATGTCGACTAGAGGGGGGGGGGTGAATAGGTGATTTTTATGAATTCTTCACTGAGGAATTTGCCGGTGAGGAAATTCCTTAGCGAAGAACTATTAGCAGCGGAATAAGTACTCAGAAGTAAGCATAACAGAATACAAGCATGGTCATCATGATGAAATGAAGACTAGCACAGAGTACAGAAAGCGTAATCACAGGATAACACAAGATGAAGACAAACAGACTGAAGAAATTGAACTGAGGAAATTGAGAAAGTCTTCAGTCAAAGTCTTCAAACACAGATATGAACAAACACTCAACACAGTAATGAGGAAATGAAAGGGTTGAGGAAATAGAACCAGTTAGGTTGGTGAAGACAATGATTTGGTAGACCAGTTCCAACTGCTGTCTCAGTTGTACGTCTGGTTGGAGCGGCTGAGTATTTAAACTCGAGGACACACAGTCCCGGACACCCAGTCGCTGAGCACGCAGCTCAGGACACCCAGTCCTCACCGTATTATCCTTGAACTAAGGTCACATAGACCTCGTCCAATCACTCGTGGTAAGTCTTCAGGCGACTTCCAAACCTTCACAGACTTGGTCACTCGGCGATCCATAATTCCTCTTGGATGCTCTAGACCTTGACGCCTAACCGTCTGAAAGAAGCACAGTCTTCAAAGGTAACAAGCGTCGGATCCACGCAGGATCAATTTCTTCAGTGATGCTCAATCACTTTGGGTTTGTAGGGGTTTGGTTTTGGGTTTTCCTCACTCGATGATTTTCGCTCAAAGTCCTCGGAGGATGGGTTGCTCTCAAATGACAAGTGTCAAGTTCTCTCAGAGCAGCCAACCAGCTAGTGGTTGTAGGGGGCGGCTATTTATAGCCTAGGGAGCAGCCCGACATGATAAGACATAAATGCCCCTCAATGATATGACCGTTAGGTGGATAAGATATTTTGGGACAGCTGGCGCGCAGCACAGCAACGGTCGGAAATTTGACTCTCAAATTCCTCAGGGCTATCATGTTCCTCACTGTGTAGGTAATTCGCACTGACGAATTCCTAACTCCTCAGTCAGAACAAATTCATCAGCGACCAGAAGAACTTCGTCTCTGTCACTAAAGAAAGTGACTGAACTGCATGAGATTTCCAAAGGCTTCACTCGAAGGGATTGGTAGGTGTAGGATTTTGAGTTGAGCATCACATGGAAATTTTTCCTTAGTATTTCCTCGACCCCCTTTAACAGTACGGTGTTTCCTATGACTCAAGAAAGAGAAAATGAAACTAAGAAAACAAAAGTCTTCACGCTTCATGTTCCACAAATGAATACCAAGTCTTCAAGGTCACACCAATTTCTTCACTTTCAAAGTCTTCAGAAAGTCTTCAGAATATCAAAGTCTTCAGTTGAAGAACTTCATTTTTAGGGGTCGACTTTCTCTGTAAATATCAAACTCCTCATAGACTTATAGACCTATGTATACTCACAAACGCATTAGTCCCTTAACCTATAAGTCTTCAATACACCAAAATCACTAAGGGGCACTAGATGCACTTACAGTGTTCCTATTTCTAGAACATACAATATCTGTCTATCACACCATGTTCTTACATCAAATTACTACTATTGTGTAACCTGCAACATCACTTATCATAAGACACGTTTGACTTCGGAGTGTGATATAGGTTACATCTCACATTCTTTTCTAGCTTGTACTACTAATTTGTTGAAATGGCACTTATGACGAGACAATTTTAAGTTGGTAGAGTGATATTATTTGCATCTTTCATATGGTGTCTAGCTTTCATTGCTTCTAATTTGTTGAAATGACTTCTCCTTAGTTTACACATCATAAGCTGTGAATATGCAATGCTGTGAATATGCAATGGCACTAATGACGAGAGATCTCTAACATGGTAGTGTGATGTTGTTTGCATCTTGCATATGATTTATTTCTTGTACTGCTTCACATTTGTTTAAACGCCATTTATGCTGAGACACTGTTAACTTGGCAGAGCGATATTTCTAGCATCTTTCATATGGTGTCTACCTTCCACTGCATTGCTTCTAATTTGGTTAAATGTCTTCTTCTTAGTTTACACATCATAGTTCTGGTTATCTCTTTCGTCCTGTTTTTCATACATATTACATCCTCCTATCATGTGGTTGTCTAACATCAAAGTTTTATTCGTCTGCATCATGCATCAATTTGTTCTGAAGAACTAAATTTTATTCGTTTTTCTTGTCGGCTTGACTTAACATGGCACAGAGAAAGAGGAAGAAACAGAGAATGTCAGGGAATGAGAAGCGGATGAATCCTGCAGATTCTGCTGGCACTGATGGTGCAATAGAAGGTGAAAGTCCAGCGGAAAATTCTACAAACACGACATCCCATGCTACACGAACTGCAAAAAAGCCAAACAGAAACAAATAGCTGCCACCAAACAAGCAGAGACAACCCTAATTTTTGCAACACCTACCACAATACTACCAGCTACACGACATACTCGTGCATTAACTGAGCTAGCAGCACGTTCCCAAGCTCCCTTGCCACCTGACACTACTTCCCAAGCACTCTTGACACAAGACGAGTTGGCAATATCAGATGAACCTTGTGAGCTTCAACAACAAGAAGGTAGTTGCTGGAGTCAAGTTATAGTTGCATGCTTCTTTATATGTAGTCTCACAGTTTGATGTACACTAACACTTCCTATGTTCGTTGTTGGACTAGCACCTAGGCGCAAGAGGAGACAAACATCATGGATAATGCTCAATAGGTTAACTAAATCTAGAAGAGGAAGAATGGAGATCCGTTTTGAGGCAGGTTAAAAAAGGCCATGTGATGCTACAGAGTCAGCCAAGTTAGTATCAGAGGCAGCGGTTGCCGTTAGGTGTCATGTACGTATCCTCCCAACATGGATTCAGTACAGGAATGAATAAGATGAAACCCAATTCAACACCTTCCTCGGACATTTATCTGTAAGTATGGTTATGTATGGAAACTAGTAATATCGTCTTGCTCTGTCCCATACTTTCTAGGTTGCTGATAATGAGACTCCCATAATTTTCAACAGATGAGGTTCAAGTTGGATAGCCAAGATGATGCAACCAGACAAGCTTGCACCCATGTTTTCAAGTCTTCTCTGCGACAGTATCGGTATAACTTGAGGAAAACTCACTTTGAAGGCAAGGCTAACAGTGAACTTTCCCAAAAACCTCCAGTGGAAAATATATCGGATGAAGACTGGAGGGGCCTTGTTAAACACTGGTCTGATCCGAAGTATCAGGTACATTATATATATGTGATCAGATCACATGTTGAAGTCCTATTTACGCATGTGCCACACAAATCTATCTTCTTGTAGGTGAACTGTTCAAAGAACAAGGCCAACCGTACGAAAGTGAAATTCCAACAGACGACAGGATCTCGTAGCTATATTGCACACTGCGAGGCTCTTGTAATTAGTTGATGTTTAACTCTTTTCGATGTACCATATTATCAGATCTATATTGACTTGTTCGAAATGCAGAGGAAAGCCTGCAAGGACCAAAAAGTACTTGAACCAAATGTTGTGGAAATCTTCAAGGACTGTCACACCAGCAAGAAGAAGGGCATGACTACACTAGTCAAAGTCGCTGTTGTAAGTCCTTAGTCCTCATGCCTTTTAACTACTACTTACTCTGACTTGTGCCTTGAACTGCATGGTTTGCAGCCAATGTCTATTACTCTTTTCAATTTTATACACAATTTTCTTAGCGTATCATTGCACCTTACAAGGTTTAAAAGGGAGCACTGATGTTCCTTTGATCTTGACCCGTAATCTAGTTCCGTGCTGGACTTGCCCACACAACATTACAATTTCCTGTTTGTCTGTTCTCAGTTGTTTTGTGATATGAATGATGTCATACTATGCTTACCGTATTATAAACTTCGTCTCTTTATCCTTAGCCCTCAATACAATGTGAAGAAATAGACAATACATTAGCGATGGTACATGGTCATATGTTTGGAACCTGGTTTTATTATGTACTTTGCAATAAAATACAACTAATATTTTACATGGGTTCACCAGAATAAGTTTTGTATATAGACCAAAGCTATTTTGTTTGTTTTTGCTGCCTCCTTAATATCTTCTGTTCTGGTACTACTAATGTAAAACCTCAACTTTTCAGCGAGCTATGGAAAAAATGGTGGAACTGCCACCTTCTGAAGGTGGCGAGGCAACTATAACCGCAATGTCAGCTCTTGCTGCAGTGGGTCAATACCTGTCCACTAACAGTGCCAAAAGCACGTTCCTGCCTCATGATCAAGATATGCAAGCTCAAAGCAATGTTGTATCTGCGCTCCAGACACAAGTCCATTCCCTAACAGAGGCCCTTTGTGAAACAAGGAGAAACATTGCTCAATGTTGTCAAGATATGCATGGTTTTGAAACCAGACTATCAGATATTTGCTATGTTGTTCAGGAGCCTAGGGGAAATGAAGGCAAGGGTTATGGTGTTCCATCGGACAATACAACATGAAAACGTAACAGTCAGGTCAAATGAACCGAGCTTCTGAACTTCTGGTGGTGCATTTATCTGCTAGACTGTTAAGTTTTATGCCAACCTTCCTTTTGTTATATAGTTATAATTTGTTTTGGTGCGATACAAAATTTATTCTTAATGTGCAGCCACCGGCTGAAGACAACAGCAAGCCATTTTTGTATAGTGTAGGGTGTTCCCTATACTTGCACTGGTGGCGATCTTTGATGCCGAGTGGATGTAATCTGTGCAATCGCCTTAGTAGCCTAGCGTTAGTTTGGGCCTTATTTATTTCTTAGTCTTCTTTTTCCCTGGTTTGCTAGTGGCCACAACTACCCGTGGGCCATATACGGGCTGCAGGGTCCATGGGTCTCCTACGGGCCGTCGATAAATGGGCCTATAATCGGTGGGCCTCGGGCCATCGATAAATGGGCCTAGGGCCGTCGGATAAATGGGTCTACATGGGCCACAATCGGGCGTAATTGGTATCGGCCCAGCATGGTAACGGGCCGTTAACAGGCCGTAGGACTGCAAAAGCTTAATTCTGTCACAAGCATAACGGGTCATTAATGGGCCAGAATATAGGACGGGCTGGCTAGAAACGGGCCGACTCTTGCCATGGGCCGAATTTGGCCCATTAGGGTAATAGGCCAATAACGGGCCGACTCTTGCCATGGGCCGAATTTGTCCCATTTGGAGAACATGCCAGTAACGGGCCGACTCTTGCCATGGGCCGAATTTGGCCCATTAGGGGAACAGGCCAGTAACGGGCCGGAAGTAATCGAGGGCCGAAAAGGAGCCCAAGAACGTATGGGCCGTCAATAGGCCGAAAGCTAACATGGGCTGGAAATGGCCCATGTAAATCACGGGCCGTTAACGGGTACAAAGAAAATTACTGTTCATTATGGGCTAGAGTAACCGTGGGCCTGTAAAGGGCCGAAAGATACGAAGGCCTCATATGGGCCGAAAGACGTCGTGGGCCATACATGGGCTGAAAGTGAAATGGGCTGGTATTATATTCGACAGGCCACATGACGTTGTTGGGCCGATTTCCTTTAGTGCCTAACGGGCCGTAAAATGGGCTATTTGCGAAGAGACCATTAACAGGCTTTTCATGGGCCAGCCCGTTAACTTTTGACAAAGTCAAACGGCCCGGCTTTGTAAGCTAAATGGGCCAGTGGTGGCCGTGGCACGTGTCGACATATAATAGGCGCCTATCTGACCCACTGACGAGCTGACACTTGTTTCGTCCGGCCAATAAGAATTTTACAAGTGGAAATTTCCCATTGGTCGGGGCTGTTAACGGGTTATCAGATCCAAAACCCGACCCGATAGCTTAACGACGTTCCGTTATGGTGGATGCCACGTGTCGGCCACCCTTGACGAAAGCACTTATGTGATGCGCGATTTATCGTCATGGAAGTGGACACTTCCGTGATGATAATTTTGGTAATGTCATGGAACACTTCTCCGACAGCATAGGTATGACTATCTTGATTCTGTCATAAATTTGTCATGGATGTACATGCATGACAAAAAACACGACGTACTGTGACAAACACGTATCATCACGGAAGTGTATTTTTTTGTAGTGTGGTGTATGGGGTTTTCATGGCAAGCCGTAAGCTCAAGTAGTATTTCCAAGGTCATCCCATCACAGTGGTCAACTCTGCTCCTTTGGGAGATATAATCCAGAATAGGGAAGCAACTGGCCGGATTGCCAAGTGGGTCATAGAGCTCGGGCCTCACGGGTTGAAATATATACCTCGAACGGCGATCAAATCTCAAGCACTTGTGGATTTCATCAATGACTGGACAGAACTACAAGCGCCTGAAGAGAAGCCGGATCACACTTATTGGACTATTCACTTTGATGGGTCCAGGCAATTGGAGGGCTCGGGGGCTGGAGTCGTATTAACTTCCCCATGAGGTGATAAGTTTTGTTATGTTCTCCGTTTAATGTTCCCTTGCACTAACAATGCAGCTGAGTATGAAGCTTTACTCCATGGTCTTCGGATGGCTAAGGAGATGAACCTAAGCCGAGTTAAGTGCTTCGGTGACTCGGACCTGGTGTCTTAACAGGTGTCTGGCACTTGAGATTCCAAGGACCCACTCATGGTAGCATATCGTCGTGAGGTGGACATTCACTACAAAAAAAAGACACATCCGTGACATTTTGGGCCGAACGATTTTTTTTCTGTCATACATATGACACTTCTATGACGATAATTGTGACAAAACCCGGTATCATCATAGATGTGGTGGGCTCCTACTTCTATGACAAAAAATCATGACAGAAAATGGGCTTTTCGTCCTGGGCGGGCCGGAGACGCAGCTGCATGACATTCTTTGGGCCGTCCATGACGGAAAAAACCGTGGTAGAAGCGAGGGGGAGGAAAATCTCGAGGAGTTGCCGGTTACGGTGGGAGGTCGGGGGCCGAGCGATGCGTGTTTCTCTTGTACGTAAGCGCGTGTGTGCGAGGTGTTGGCTCTAACTGAACCTGAGCGATTGCACTGCAGGCTATGCATTACTCAACCCGAGTGATCGATCGATGGCTGTTAACTGAACCCGATGGAGCGATTCCTTCGCTGCTACTGCTAACTGAAGCCGATCGATTGGAT
>NC_041387.1:639228432-639279297 GCF_002162155.2 Triticum dicoccoides
GGCCGTGGAGGGGTGGTTGAATAGGACACCGTGGTGTGGAGGGCTGGATGAACAATAGATGGTGGAGGGGTGCCCGTGGAGGGGTGGTTGAACAGTAGCCGGTGGAGTAGCGCGCGGTGGTGGCTGGATGAACAGGAGCCCCATGGAGGCTGGAGGAGGTCGACGGTAGGCCGTGGAGGTTGGAGGAGGTCGACAGTGGAGATGAACAGTATCCCGTGGAGTCCCGTTTTACGGTACACCACACCCTCCCGATGAACAGGACCCCCGTTTCGACCGTAGGAGGTCCGTTTCGTCCGTTTTGCGGTACGCCACACCCCACCCGATCAACAGGACCCCCGTTTCGACTGTAGGAGGTCCGTTTCCTCCGTTTTGCGGTACACCACACCCCTCTTGATCAACAGGACCCCCGTTTCGACCGTAGGAGGTCCGTTTCCTCCGTTTTGCGGTACGCCACACCCCTCTTGATCAACAGGACCCCTGTTTCGACCGTAGGAGGTCCGTTTCCTCCGTTTTGCGGTACGCCAGGCCTCGTTTCCATCGCCTGTTCCGTCCAAGCCCTCTCGATGAACACGACCACGCATTCCGTTCCGACCCAACCGGTTGGCTCCCCATGAACATGATGATGATGCTGTTTCTCCGTTCCGACCCAACCATGTACGTATGCGCGAGTAGGCATTCGAGACCCTGCCCGTATGTATGTACGTGGCCGTATTTTCTTTCTTGCACCCTCGCCGCTGTACGTACGTGTACATGCTATGTGCGCGCCTCTACTACGACACGTGCGCGCCTCTACTACGACACGTGCGCGCCTCTACAACTACCAGTATGTACGTACACGTTCGCAACCAAAATGACAACGCTACGTATGCTTCGACCAGGTGGGTCCCAACTGTCAGGCACTTCCTTGCCTGCGAAGATGTAGCTGGTGGGTCCCAACAGTCAGGGGGGCGAATCGTTTTTTTGCCCGGATGCACTTCCTTGCGTGCGAAGATGTAGCTGGTGGGTCCCAGCAGTCAGGGGGGCGAATCATTTTTTTCCTGGACGCACTTCCTTGCGTGCGAAGGTGTAGCTGGTGGGTCCTAGCAGTCAGGGGGAAACATTTTTTTCGTGAAATACGGTGGCCCGTTCGGTGGGTCCCCGCTGTCAGGTGGAGGAATACTTATTTTGCGCGTAATAAGGAGGCACTTCCTTGCTGCGGTTGTGGACCCAACTGTCAGCCTCTCCACGCACAGTACTCTTCCGATTGAAGTCGGTCGTTGACTACATTGACCACGCCGCGCCGAGAGCACCACGATGGTGGACGACGGCGAGGCCTAAGAAGGGGACGACACGGAGGCAGGGAAGACTCGGCAGTTGTTTCCCACGCGGAGGGGAGTACGACTGTATGAGGGCTTACTAGTTCGTCTTCCGTCGCCGGAGAATAACAACAGGTGTGGCTGAGTAGAGGGATGGCTAGGCCAGCGACGGGAGTACAGTGGGGCGGTGAGGCCTACGCGGCAGCACAGCCGGCCGCGGGGAGGAGGGAGCCGGCAGTCCCACCGGCGCTTGTTTGAGCGGCTGGAGCAGGAAGAGCAGAGATTGAAGAAGCACGACGGCCGTTGGATGGACTTCCAACCGTCACTGCTTGTGCGTCAACCTTTTTTTAGGAAAGCCTCAAATATGTGGAAAACTGCATACAACCCATCTGCCATTATTTCTAATAATTTACAACCCATTTGCTAATTCTTAAGGTTTTTTTGAAGCCCATATTCTTTTTATTAGCATTACATCCCATATTGTGGCCACAGTTAAAAAATTATACGAAATTTTTCATATTACGGTGCGGTCCGAACTGTTTTTAATCCCGAAATTTCGACTCACATTCAAACTGATTTTAAAAATAAATGTATATCAATATAAAATCCAACAAATTCTCCACGCATAAAAATTAATGTAATTTCAAATCTTGAAATGAAAAAAAATATTTGAAACTAATTGCCGGTTTGATGTGTTTTAAAAATGTACATCCCATTTCTCATTACTGATGGGCCATTTTCTCGGCCAGCCGAATGAAAGCTCTCCTCATCTTGAAAGATTTGCATCCCAACAGGTCTGACAAAGCGACTTACTTGGCAAATCACAAAAAAACTAGGCTGTGGCCATGGACCCAGCTGTCAGCCTCTCCACGTACAGTACTCTTCCGATGGAAGTCGTTCCTTGACCACGTTGATCACGCCACGGGGAGAGCACCACGACGGTGGACGACGATGAGGCCTAGGAAGGGGACGACACAGAGCCGGGGAAGACGCGGTAGTGGAAGCCCGCGCGGAGAGGAGTACGAGGATTCACTAGTTCGGCTGCGGTGTGAGGCTGCCGTCGCCGCAGGGCCTGGCCAACGGTGGGAATAGTAGGGGGCGGTGAGGCCACCGCGGCAACACAGCCGGCCACGGGAGGCAGGAGCATGCGGCACGACCGGCGCTGCTTTGGGCTGCTGGAGTAAGAAGACCATATGTTGAAGAAGCACTACGGCCGTTGGATGGACATCGTACGGTCACTGGAGCTAGAATCGTTCATATTGACTAAGTTGAGAAAGCCCTTCGTCCCCGTCAACTTAGTAGGCCCACAAGACAGCCTCCCACCAAGGTGGGTCCCAGCTAGCCGGGGGAGTATTCATTTTTTTGTGCGTAATAAGGAGGCACTTCCGGTGGGTCCGAGCTGACAGCGGGGGGAACGATTTTTTGTGAAATACGGTGGCCCGTCCGGTGGGTCCCAGCAGTCAGGGGGAAACTATTTTTTTGCAAAATACTGTTGGCCCGTCCGGTGGGTCCCCGCTGTTAGGTGGAGGAATAATTATTTTCCGCGTAATAAGGAGGCACTTCCTTGCGGCTGCCGTGGACCCAGCTGTTAGCCTCTCCACGTACAGTACTCTTCCGATGGAAGCCGGTCATTGACCACATTGACCACGCCGCGCCGAGAGCACCACGGCGGTGGACGACGGCGAGGCCTAGGAAGGGGACGACGCGGAGCCGGGCCACGGGAGGGAGGAGCAGGCGGTAGAACAGCCGGCCACGGGAGGCAGGAGCAGGCGGCACGACCGGCGCTGCTTTGGGCGGCTGAGCAAGAAGACCAGAGGTTGAAGAAGCACTATGGCCGTTGGATGGACATCATACGGTCACTGGAGTATTGACTAAGTTGACAAAGCCCTCCGTCCCCGTCAACTTAGTAGGCCCACAACTCAGCCCAACAATATGGTGGGTCCCAGCTAGCAGGGGGTATTCATTTTTTTGGGCGTAATAAGGAGGCACTTCCTTGCGTGCAAAGATATAGCTGGTGGGTTCGACTTGTCAGTGGGGGGAACATTTTTTTCGTGAAATACAGAGGCCCTTCCTGTGGGTCCTAGCTGTCAGGTGGAGGAATCATTATTTTGCTCGTAATAAGGAGGCATTTCCTTGCATGTGGCCGTGGACCCAGCTGTCAGCCTCTCCACGTACAGTCCACTTCTATGGATGTCGTTCATTGACCACGTTGACCAGGCTGTGCCGAGAGCACCAGGGCGGTGGACGATGGCGAGGCCTAGGAAGGGAACGACACGGAGCCAGGGAATACTCAACAGTTGTTTCCCACGCGGAGGAGTACGAGGGTTTACTAGTTCGTCTGTCATCGCCGGAGAATAACAGCATGTGTGGGTGAGTAGAGGGATGGCTAGGAGACCGATGGGAGTATGGTGGGGCCATGATACCTACGCGCCAGCATAGCCGGCCGCGGGAGGAGGGAGCAGGCAGTCCCGCCGGCGCTTGTTTGAGCAGCTGGAGCATGAAGAGCATAGATTGAAGAAGCACGACAGCCGTTGGATGGACATCCAACAACCACTGCTCTTGTGTGTTGACTAAGTTGACAGGGCGTTGCGTGTGCATCAACCTTTTTTTTATAAAAGCATACGCGTCAACCTGTAGTAGGCGCACAAGTCAGCCTCAAATCTGTGGAAAACAGCATACAGCCCATCTGCCGTTATTTCTAATAATGTACAACCCATTTGCTAATTCTTAAGGTTTTTTTGGAGCCCATCTTCTTTTTGTTAGCATTACACCCCATATTGTGGCCACGGTTAAAAAGTATACGAATTTTTGCATATTTCGCTGCGGTCAACTGTTTTTAATCCAGAAATATCGATTCACATTCAAACTATTTTTGAAAAATAATTTATATAAATATAAAATCCAAATAATTGTCCACGCATAAAAATCAATGGAATTTAAGATCTTGTAATGAAAAAAAAAATTGAAACTAATTCCCGGTTTGATGTGTTTTAAAAAAGTACAGGCCATTTCTGGGCAAACCGAATGAAACTCTCATCGTCTTGAAAGATTTGCAGCCCAGCAGGGCCGATAAAGTAAGTAGGCCTTGTTTGGGTATTTCATTTTAAAAAATAGAACTGGGCTAGCCATTTTCAGCAAGAAAAAAACACAACTGGGCTCATGATGTGGTAAACATAAATAAAACCCTGGCTAGACGGGCCACAGCCCCCGCACAGCCCCGTTGTTACCCTGATCCGTCGCTAAAACTAGTATAAATAACAACTGCTTGTTCCTAAAAAAACTGCGCGACTTGCTGGGTCCCTGGTGTCAGCCGCTCATAGTGTAATTCTCTCATTTATTGACTACATTGACAATGGCGTGAGCCCCAGATGTCCAACCATTAGGAGGAACCATAATTTTGGGCTTGTATTATAGAGGCACTTGCTTGCGTACTGCCATGACGCTGGTGGGTCCCTACTGTCATCCTCTCCACGTAAAGTCATCTCCTTGTTCCTCTCGATTGTTGATGACGTTGACAATGCAAAAGGGCGGCGCACCGCGCATGGCGAGCAAACCAAGGCCGCAAGGCGGAGGACGACGGCGAGGCCTCGGACGGAACAAACATGAGCCATTGAAGATGCACCGGTCCAGTCGCAGGCGGAGGGGAGTACGAGGGTTGACTGGTTTGGGCACGGGTGCGTGTTGGGGCTGACGTCGTCGGAGAATAACATGACATGTGGGGGAATAGAGGGAGGGACTGGCCAACATTGGAGGGTACATACGGTAGGGCGGCGGAGGCGGAGCCAGCCATGGGAGGCGGGAATAGGCGGAGCTGACGGGGTGGTTTGGTTTGGGCGGCTGGAGGAAGAAGAAGACAAGAGATAGAATATACACGACAGATGTTGGATGTCAATCCAACGGATGGTAGGCAGAATCATTTGTTGACTGGCTAGTAAGTCAACACCACCTTGGATAGGCTATTTCCTCACGGGTCCCAAATGTCAGAATCCAAATCTGTCACGGTCATGTAGCCTTTCCTATGAAAATTTACAGCCCATTTGATGTGCTAGTTCGAAATAAGTTTGTGGGTGCTGGTGGGGGCTAATCACTTGGCTTCTGTAATGCACAGTGAGCTCAAGCAGCCGGCGTGAGTGATGTTATTTCCCTTGGTTGTGATTTGTTACAATATTTCACTCTAAATTAAACGAATGGCAAGCCATTTGCCTTGTTTCAAAGAAAATATGATAGTCACAGCCGAGTTGAAAAGGGCAGGAACATCTAACTCCAGCTTACAAACTGTACAAAAGCACGAGGGTTGATTGTTCATCAGGTTTACAAAAAAACCCAGATTGAAAAGGGCAACAACATCTAACTCCAGCACTGTTTTCGGTAGTCACAGTCAAATGGATCGGTCAGGTCAATAGAATGAACATCCTGAGTCGTAAAATTTACTGGATTATGTCCACAATATGTTGTAAATAGAAGCCCGACACACATTCAGAAGCTCTTTTGCCCACCTGAAACTCCTTTGTTTGCTCTTCGACATACCCATCCGTCAAAACCATGCTGCTGATAAACTTAAGCCTGATGGACAATAGTAACCTCGCATTCAGCAGGAAGAATGTGACAAATCTTGTGTTTGCACGGTTGGCTACATATCGTTCTAGCGTTATTGTCTTCAATCGAATCTCATGAGAAGTGAGAAAATCCCTATGCTTACGAATCCACCGATTGGTTATAACTTTCTTACCCCGTCCTATTGCCTAAATAGACATGAAGATTGAAAACAGTTAAGGTCTAAAAGAAGAGTGTCGAAAGAGCAACAACTGAACGGTTAATTCTAGTACACTATATGCGGGCTTCCAATGTGCGTGAAATTATCACCTTTATATACAACTTCTCCAGACATGGAAAGCATTGCAGCAAGCCAATAATCTTGTTCAGATCAAACTATTCATTTGGATATATAAGATCTTGACAGAATCCAGCACCATTGATAGGCCATCCATGGAGAAACTCTTCATTGAGCATAGAACATAATATTAGTACAAAATGTGTACTCCAAGATGATATATAAATTATGCGCAGAAATTTAAAATGCAGCTTATGGTTACAAGTGTAGATGATAATATAAAGTACATGAAGAACTGTGGAGCCAAACACCATATTGAAATGAGCACAGAGATCATGTATTACACCCAAGGTCTCCAGTTTAGGCGCAAAGAGGACGGTTATTTGCAACGGTGAATAACTAGAATCAAGGATCAACCTTTGAAGTGAAGGGGCATCTTGGATGATGAGCTGCCTTCCATCAAAAGAAATTCCAATTCTTACAAGGTTAGGCGACTTTATTTGGAGACAACCAATTCTAACTATGAAAACAAGCACCAAGCACTCCAGGGCAGGGCAACTGGAGTGGATGATGCTGTGCAATGAGGCCTCCGATATACGAACCCACACAAGTGAAAGTTTCTTGAGAAATGGGAGTCAAAGGTTTAGTACCAGATTGTCTGGTAGGTAGCACAGCGCAGAGGTGGCGGTGTGGAGAGAGGAGGAAAACCACGAGATGGACATCGGTGCTGAGGGTACAAGTCCATGGCGTTCGGTATGTGGTATGTGATTTCCATGGGAATAGTAGAACTCAAGCAGCTGTAGTACTGTGAATTCAGGGGATTTCAGCCAGGCGTCCACCGTGCAGGGCATGGTATGCTTGCTCAGGTAGCATGACGGGATGCAGAGGCTTTGAACGGAGCCCTGGTGGGAGGAGATGATGGCTCTGGGGATTTCAAAATCATTGAAGAGAGATAGCTGACGACAGTCGAGATTAAGGGGCACGACGCGCCATAGAGGGCGCCACCGAATTGAGAGGACTTGGGTGCGGCAGCAATCCTTGGTGGGGAGAAGCGAGATGATCTCCCCAAGGATGGCATTTGGGAGATCGCTGATGCGGTCCACCCGAGATTCTACGGGTTCCTGGGATTCAGTGGGGGCGGGGTTGCCGCTTCTCCCCGCGCTGCCGAGTGCGGGGTCTACAACAGGCGTCGCCACTGGCGGGAGCCTCATCTTCTTGGCGCTGGGGTCAGCCGATTCCATTTTCCTCGAGGGCATCGCGTCGCGCTCACGGATTTGAGCAGAGTAACGAATGACGAGCCTAGTTGTAGTGCGAGCGAAGAAGAAGGGGAGCTGAGGGTTTTCTGTAGGAGTGGGGAAGAAGGGGAGCTGGGGTTTTCTGTAGGAGTGAGGTGATGAATTTGGGGGTACGAGTGGAGCGAGCTGACGTGAGGTGGGTGGGAGCGAGGAGGAAGAAGATCACCCATGATTTTTTTGGGGGAGGGGGGGGGGCAGTGTGTTGGGTGTGGGTAGAGCCTAGAGAAACAATTACTACTAGTACAGTGGAGACACTCTACAGCTACCCAGAAAAACAATTACTACTAGTACCGTGGAGACACTCTACCACTTCTGGCTCCTCCTAGGTCATTGAAACGTCTCCCTCTACTGAATGTCGTTATACTTTTGTTACCCGACATGCGGGCCATGCAGCGCGTGGGCCCAAATGCCATCCACCAAATTAGAAGATAGTATGCAGGCGGAGAGTCACCCCGGTCGTAGTGCGGCAGTAATGAGCCATCGTATCACAAAACCCCACCTCCCCGCAGTCTAAGTTTGACGGACGAAGCAACCATCATTTCACTCTTCGCTGAATCCCCTTCTCCCTCACCGTCTTCAAGAAAGGTAACACTCGCATCTGCCACTGTTCTTCTCTCCCAACGAAGGGAAGGTAAGTAGATCCGTGATGTTGGTAAATTTTCATTCAGAGAAAAGAAAAGAACTTTTGCAAAGCAGTAACCGATCCTCACTCTCTTTTTTGTTTCATTGTCATTGCGATTGTGTTTTCCTTTTAGTGGTCTCCTAGTATTCGTCAGTTTCATGATGGACCAAGGAGAACCAGGCAAAGATCTACCGATATTGGAGCAGACGCGGGAGGCTGATCCCCACGAGACAGAGAGCTCCAAGAAGATGGAGGCAACCACCGAGGCGACCCCAGATACGCTCACGGCCACTACTGAGATGGTCAATGCCCCGTTTGAGGTTACAGCCCCCGTGGCACTGCAGGAACAGTTTTCCCCCTTCGAGGATGTGTCCCCCCCGCTGAGCTGCCCAAGGTGATTTCCTTCTTTGCCGATCTCGATTGTGGTTTTTCATCTAAGTATGTGGTGATTTTTTTAGAAACGGAAGTATGTGGTGATTAATAATGCAAAATTTTATTAGCTTCGATGCCATGCTATACATAGTGGTTTAAATAACTTGTGTTTCTTATACTGAAAAGTAATTCAGAATTTGTTTTTGTTTCAATTAGAGCCCTGATGTAGACAAGGATTGTGTGATTGTGCATGTCACTCGCTATGAGGCGGACGACCTGAATATACGCACTGGGAAAACCGAGTTCTTAGGCCGTTGGATCCTGGAAGCCATTTGCGGTTATACCAATGAAGAGGTGTATTCCAGCCTCACTGTTGTCAGGCGTGTTGTCCAGGGTGTACTGAAGCACAAGAAGTTCAAAGCTACTCCTTCGATTGTGAGGGATACTGTTCTTGTCAAGCTTACGCAGGAAGATGACGTGGCATGCCTCCACAAACAAGTTTATCAGTGGCAAGGCCACAAGGTTGTCTTCATGAAGGTTCATAGGATTGAGCTGCTGCGGGACGTCCTCGATGATGTTCATGGCAAGGTCCGTCTTGTGTCCAGCCCAAATTAGATCGAGGCATTGATAACCCACAAGTATAGGGGATCGCAACAGTTTTCGAGGGTAGAGTATTCAACCCAAATTTGTTGATTCGACGCAAGGGGAGCCAAAGAATATTCTCAAGTATTAGCAGCTGAGTTGTCAATTCAACCACACCTGGAAACTTAGTATCTGCAGCAAAGTGTTTAGTAGCAAAGTAATATGATAGTGGTGGTAACGGTAACAAAAGGAAAGACAACAAAAGTAATGTTTTTGGTATTTTTGTAGTGATTGTAACAGTAACAACGGAAAAGTAAATAAGTGTAAACCAGTATATGGAAAGCTCGTAGGCACCGGATCAGTGATGGATAATTATGTCGGATGTGGTTCGTCATGTAACAGTCATAACATAGGGTGACACAGAACTAGCTCCAGTTCATCAATGTAATGTAGGCATGTATTCCGTAAATAGTCATACGTGCTTATGGAAAAGAACTTGCATGACATCCTTTGTCCTACCCTCCCGTGGCAGCGGGGTCCTATTGGAAACTAAGGGATATTAAGGCCTCCTTTTAATAGAGCCGGAACAAAGCATTAGCACATAGTGAATACATGAACTCCTCAAACTATGGTCATCACCGGGAGTAGTCCCGATTATTGTCACTTCGGGGTTGCCAGATCATAACACATAGTAGGTGACTATAAACTTGCAAGATAGGATCAAGAACACACAAATATTCATGAAAACATAATAGGTTCAGATCTGAAATCATGGCACTCGGGCCCTAGTGACATGTATTAAGCATAGCAAAGTCATAGCAACATCAATCTCAAAACATAGTGGATACTAGGGATCAAACTCTAACAAAACTAACTCGATTACATGATAAATCTCATCCAACCCATCACCGTCCAGCAAGCCTACGATGGAATTACTCACGCACGGCGGTGAGCATCATGAAATTGGTGATGGAGGATGGTTGATGATGACGACAGCGACGAATCCCTCTCTCCGGAGCCCCGAACGGACTCCAGATCATCCCTCCCGAGAGAGATTAGGGCTTGGCGGCGGCTCCGTATTGTAAAACGCGATGAAACTTTCTCTCTGATTTTTTCTCCCCGAAAGCCAATATATGGAGTTGGAGTTGGCGTCGGAGGGGCTCCAGGGGGCCCATGAGGTAGGGGGCGCGCCCTAGGGGGGGGCGCCCCCCACCCTCGTGGACAGGGTGTGGGCCCCCTGGTCTTCATCTTTGGCGAGGATTTTTTATTATTTTTTATAAGACATCCCGTGGAGTTTCAGGTCATTCCGAGAACTTTTGTTTTCTGCACATAAAATAACATCATGGCAATTCTGTTGAAAACAGCGTCAGTCCAGGTTAGTTCCATTCAAATCATACAAGTTAGAGTCCAAAACAAGGGCAAAAGTGTTTGGAAAAGTAGATACGATGGAGACGTATCAACTCCCCCAAGCTTAAACCCTTGCTTGTCCTTAAGCAATTCAATTGACAAACTGAAAGAGAAAAAGAAAAACTTTTACAAACTATGTTTGCTCGTGTTGTTGTACTTATGTCAAGCCAGCATTCAGGTTTTCAGCAAAGATCATAACTAACCACATTTGCAATAATTTGTCAGGTCTCATGTTTACTCATATCAATAGCATAATCAGCTAGCAAGTCATAATAATAAATCTCGGATGACAACACTTTCTCAAAACAATCATAATATGATATAACAAGATGGTATCTCGCTAGACCTTTCTAAGACCACAAAACATAAATGCAGAGCACCTTCAAAGATCAAGGACTGACTAGACATTGTAATTCATGGTAAAAGAGATCCAATCATAGTCATACCCGATATAAATTAACAGTAATGAATGCAAATGACAGCTGTGCTCTCCAGCTAGTGCTTTTTAATAAGAGGGTGATGACTCAACATAAAAGTAAATAGATAGGCCCTTTGCAGAGGGAAGTAGGGATTTGTAGAGGTGCCAAAGCTCGATTTTGAAATAGAGATAATTATATTTTGAGCGGCATACTTTCATTGTCAACATAACAACTAAGAGATGACGATATCTTCCATGCTAAACAAATTATAGGTGGTTCCCAAACAGAATGATAAAGTTTATACTCCCCCTCCTCCACAAGCATCAATCCATGGCTTGCTCGAAACAACGAGTGCCTCCAACATTCAGCGGGTCCCAGGGGGAGTTTTGTTTGCAATTATTTTGATTTAGTTTGCATAAAGCATGGGACTGGGCATCCCGGTGACCAACCATTTTCTCGTGAGTGAGGAGCGGAGTCCACTCCTCTTGAGAATAACCCGCCTAACACGGAAGATAAGGGCAGCACTAGTTGATATATGAGCTATTAGAGCATGCAAAACAGAATGTTCATTTGAAGGTTTAGAGTTTGGCACATACAAATTTACTTGGAACGGCAGGTAGATACCGCATATAGGAAGGTATAGTGGACTCATATGGAATAACTTTGGGGTTTAAGGGATTGGATGCACAAGCAGTATTCCCGCTTAGTACAAGTGAAGGCTAGCAAAAGACTGGGAAGCGACCAACTAGAGAGCGACAACAGTCATGAACATGCATTAAAATTAATAAACATCGAATACAAGCATGAGTAGGATATAATCCACCATGAAAATAAATATCGTGAAGGCTATGTTGATTTGTTTCAACTACATGCGTGAACATGTGCCAAGTCAAGTCACTTAAATCATCCAAAGGAGGATACCACCCTATCATACCACATCATAATCATCTCAATAGCATGTTGGCACGCAAGGTAAACCATTATAACTCATAGCTAATCAAGCATGCCACAAGCAACTATGATCTCTAATTGTCATTGCAAACATGTTTATTCATAATAAGCTGAATCAAGAACGATGGACTCATCATATTTACAAAAACAAAAGAGGTCGAGTTCATACCAGCTTTTCCCATCTCAGTCAGTCCATCATATATGTCATCATAATTGCCTTTCACTTGCATGACCGAACGGTGTGAATAATAATAAGAGTGCACGTGCATTGGACTAAGCTGGAATCTACGAGCATTCAATAAACAGGAGAAGACAAGGCAATATGGGCTCTTGGTTAAATCAACAATGATGGATATAAGAGCCACTACAACAATTTAACATGGTCTTCTCCTACCGACCCCCAAAGAAAAGAAAGGAAATAAAAACTATTTACATGGGAGAGCTCCCGACAAGCAAAAGAAGAATAGGAAATATTTTTGGGTTTTCTTTTTAATTATTACTACTACAACAGGAAAAATAAACTACTACTAGCTTTTTGGTTTTTTCTAAGGTTTATTAAACACACAAGAAGAAAGCAGGAAAAAGGAAAATAAACTAGCATGGATATTACAGTGAAAGAGTATGAGCACCGACATCTAGCAATGAGTGTGTGTGAACATAAGTGTAATGTCGGTGGGAATACGTACTCCCGCAAGCTTAGGCTTTTGGCCTAAGTTGGTCTATTGCCAGGGACAGCCTGGCTGATATCCGTAGTTGTAGCTGGGGTCGTACTGCTATGAAGAATAGTTGGGATCGTAATGTGATGAAGAGGACTCTGACTGCCACTGGCTGGAACCTCCTATGGATCCCAAGAATAAACAGATAGTCATGGGGGCTCATCTTCTGGCTCCGGTTCCAAGGCTAGTGCAGGATTCCGGTAGGCTTGAAAAGCCACCCACGGAAAAATGTAAGGACCTGTAGACAAGTTAAACAAAGAGGAAGCACGCAAAGTAATAGTCTCAGGGTGATGTTTATCAAGGTACAATTTATATTTGAGCTCCCCTTCACGACTCTTAACAAGAAAATCATGCGCTAGCATACTCTTATAATCTAAATAAGCACGGGGAAATGATGTTTCTTCTTTCTCCTCATGCCTAATAGGTATTTCAAAATATTCAGCTAGGCGTGAAGCATAAATGCCTCCAAATATGGGGCCTTTAGTACGGTTCAGACTTAACCGTCTAGCAACAATTCCACCCATACTAACAGAGTTATTGCGGTATAAACCATGGAACAAAATGATAATATCAGGAATGCTAAGGTTTCCACAGTTCCCGCGACCAATCAAGCAACAACTAGCAAATAAGGCAAAGTAGCGCAGAACAGGGAAATGCATGCTATTAATTCTTGCATCAGAAACCTTCCTGGTTTCTCCCACAGTGATAGTGTTAATAAAAGCTTCTACTTCATTATGGTGTGGTTCATCTAAGGTGCCCTCAAAGGGTATTTTGCAAACCTCGCAAAATTCAGCTAATGTCATCTCCTTAACAACGTCATATAAATGGAACTCTACTGTTGGAGGTGATTTCTTAGGGAAAAAGTAGAAGTTCTGCACAAAAGTATTTGTGAGTAAGAGATACTGATGACGTTGGTCGCGGAAGAAGTTGGTGAGGCCGGCGTTCTCAATTAATAGATAGAAATCCTCATAAATCCCTAATATTTTTGGTATTTTTGGTATAAAGATGCAAAGTGAAAAGTAAAAGCAAAGTAAAAACAAAGCAAGTAAATAAAGTGATGGAGATTGATATGATGAGAATAGACCCGGGGGCCATAGGTTTCACTAGTGGCTTCTCTCAAGAGCATAAGTATTCTACAGTGGGTGAACAAATTACAATTGAGCAATTGACAGAATTGAGCATAGTTATGAGGTTATCTAGGTATGATCACGTATATAGGCATCACGTCCGAGACAAGTAGATCGAAACAATTCTGCATCTACTACTATTACTCCACTCATCGACCGCTATCCAGCATGCATCTAGAGTATTAACTTAAAAACAGAGTAATGCCTTAAGCAAGATGACATGATGTAGAGGAATAAATTCATGCAATATGATAAATACCCCATCTTGTTATCCTCGATGGCAACAATACAATATGTGCCTTGCAACCCTTTCTGTCACTGGGTAAGGACACCGCAGGATTGAACCCAAAGCTAAGCATTTCTCCCATTGCAAGAACTACCAATCTAGTTGGCCAAACCAAACGGATAATTTGAAGAGACTTGCAAAGATAACTCAATCATACATAAAAGAATTCAGAGAAGATTCAAATATTATTCATAGATAAGCTGGATCATAAACCCACAATTCATCGGTCTCAACAAACACACCGCAAAAAGAAGATTATATCGAATAGATCTCCACGAGAGAGGGGGAGAACATTGTATTGAGATCCAAAAAGAGAGAAGAAGCCATCTAGCTACTAGCTATGGACCCGAAGGTCTAAAGTAAACTACTCACACTTCATCGGAGGGGCTATGGTGTTGATGTAGAAGCCCTCCGTGGTGGATGCCCCCTCCGGCGGAGCTCTGGAATAGGCCCCAAGATGGGATCTCGTGGATACAGGAAGTTGCGGCGGTGGAATTAGGTTTTTGGCTCCTGTTCTGATCGTTTGGGGATACGTAGCTATATATAGGAGGAAGGAGTTTGTCGGTGGAGCACCAGGGGGCCCACGAGGTAGGGGGCGCGCCCAGGGGGAGGGGGGTGCCCTCCACCCTCGTGACCGCCTCTGGCACTTCTTGGAGTAGGGTCCTAGTCTCCTGGATCATGTTCGGTTGGAAAATCACGTTCCCGAAGGTTTCATTCCCTTTGGACTCCGTTTGATATTCCGTTTCTTCGAAACACTGAAATAGGTAAAAAACAACAATTCTGGGCTGGGCCTCCGGTTAATAGGTTAGTCCCAAAAGTAATATAAAAGTGGAAAATAAAGCCCAATATAGTCCAAAACAGTAGATAAAGTAGCATGGAGCAATCAAAAATTATAGATACGTTGGAGACGTATCAATTGTCATATTGCTTTGCATGATCGTAAGACAGCTAGCATGATGTTTTCATGGCTTGTCCGTTTTTTGATGTCATTGCTACGCTAGATCATTGCACATCCCGGTACACTGCCAGAGGCATTCATATAGAGTCATATCTTTGTTCTAGTATTGAGTTGTAATATTGAGTTGTAAGTAAATAGAAGTGTGATGATCATCATTATTAGAGCATTGTCCCCCAAAAAAAGAGGCCAAAGAAACCTAAATAAAAAAGGGGGCCAAAGAAGCCCGCAAAAAAAGGAGGACAATGTTACTGTCCTTTTACCACACTTGTGCTTCAAAGTAGCACCATGTTCTTCATATAGAGAGTCTCTTGAGTTATCACTTTCATATACCAGTGGGAATTTTCATTATAGAACTTGGCTTGTATATTCCAATGATGGGCTTCCTCAAATGCCCAAGGTCTTCATGAGCAAGCAAGTTGGATGCACACCCACTTAGTTTCCAGTTTGAGCTTTCATATACTTATAGCTCTAGTGCATCCGTTGCATGGCAATCCCTACTCCTCGCATTGATATCTATTGATGGGCATCTCCATAGCCCGTTGATATGCCTAGTTGATGTGAGACTATCTTCCTCCTTTTTGTCTTCTCCACAACCACCATACTCTATTTCACCCATAGTGCTATATCCATGGCTTGCACTCATGTATTGCGTGAGGGTTGAAAAAGCTGAAGCGCGTTAAAAAGTATGAACCAATTGCTTGGCTGAAACCGGGGTTGTGCATGATTTGAATGCTTTGTGTGGTGAAGATGGAGCATAGCCAGACTATATGATTTTGTAGGGATGAGCTTTCTTTGGCTATGTTATTTTGATAAGACATAATTGCTTAGTTAGTATGCTTGAAGTATTATTGTTTTTATGTCAAATGATAGACTATTGCTTTGAATCACTCGTGTCTTAATATTCATGCCATGATTAGATACATGATCAATATTATGCTAGGTAGCATTCCACATCAAAAATTATCTTTTTTTATCATTTACCTACTCGAGGACGAGCAGGAATTAAGCTTGGGGATGCTAATACGTCTCCGTCGTATCTATAATTTTTGTTTGTTCCATGCCAATATTATACAACTTTCATATACTTTTTTACAACTTTTTATACTATTTTTGGGACTAACATATTGATCCAGTGCCCAGTGCCAGTTCTTGTTTGTTGCATGTTTTATGTTTCGCAGAAACCCCATATCAAACGGAATCCAAACGGGATAAAAACGGGCGGAGAATATTTCTGGAATATTTGGAAAATATGGGAAGAAGAATCAATGCGAGACGGTGCCCGAGGGGGGCACGAGGTAGGGGGGCATGCCCACCCCCCTGGGCGCGCCCCTGACCCTCGTGGGCCCCCCGTAAGGCGGTTGCTGCTCTTCTTTGGCCGCAAGAAAGCTAATTTTTGGAGAAAAATCTGGGCGAAGGTATCAATCCAATCGGAGTTACGGATCTCCATATATATACGAAATGGTGAAAGGGCAGAAAAGAGGAGCGCAGAAACAGAGAGAGACAGAGAGACAGATCCAATCTCGGAGGGGCTCTCACCCCTCCCATGCCATGGAGGCCAAGGACCAGAGGGGAAACCCTTCTCCCATCTAGGGAGGAGGTCAAGGAAGAAGAAGAAGAAGAAGGGGGCCCCTCTCCCACTCTCCTCCGGTGGCGCCGGAACCCTGCCATGGCACCATCATCATTAAGTTAGCTATAACGCGCTATAGCTAAGTTAGCTATAACGCGCTATAGCTAAGTTAGTTATAACGCGCTATAGTGCTAAGTTAGCTATAGCGCGTTTCACAAAACGCGCTACTGCTAAGCCTTTCTCTTTTTTCCCTTTCTCATCTATTTTTCTTTACATTTTATTTTTTCCTTTCACTTTTTTCTATTTCTTTCATTTTCATTTACTTTTCTATTTGTTGTTTGATTTATTTTATTTTCGTTAGCAGTAGCGCCTTTCTACGTAAACGCGCTGCTACAATAGACACAGCGGTAGCGCGGTTTAAATAAGAACGCTACTACTATGTGTAGCTTATCGGCTTAGTCGTGAGAATTTTAGTTGTAGCGCATTTATAGTTAGGCACGCTACTGCTATGTTTGTATCTGCAGCGCGGTTATTCCGCGTGCGCTATTGCTGTAGCAGTAGCGCGCTTTTTTAACAGGCGCTAGTGCTAAAGTTCTGTGTATAAGGTTTTCCTTAGTAGTTGCCTGTAAAATGGTGAGCCCCTTAAAATAAACTGAAAGCGCACACACCGCATCACGACCCACTCTTGTAGGCCTGGTCATCGTTTTTGCACTCGCCTGATGGGTGTCAAACAACCTTTTTCCCCTCAAGGTTAAGTGGTGTTGTCCTCACATTCTTTGTAAGTATCCTCTCATCCTACACACTAGATCGGAAACGCGCCCTGGCACGTGGTGCCTGGCTAAACGTTTTGTCCTAGCGATTAGACAAACCACAATAGTTACTTCGTATAGAATCGTTTGTCAAAGTCATGCCAGAAGGCAAGGCAATCACATGTACCTAAAGCAAAGCAACCACGAGGGAAGTTAATGGGGAATGGAAATATATACTTTACAAAAGCGAGAGAAAAGCAAAGCAACCACGAGGGAAGTTAATGGGGAATGGAAATATATACTTTACAAAAGCGAGAGACCGGTCGATCAATCCACATCAATCAAGTTTGATACATACAATGTACTTTTCATGCAGCAAAATCAAGCCACAGTGGCAATGCAAGAAAAACTATGTAAGACAGAAAATAACTATGTAGTTCTATAGAAGCATATTTTTTGGATAGATCCACCTAATCATCTTGACTTCCAACCTTTCATACTCCACAACACATGAACCTGCTATGAGTAGTTTGTTCAGTCACTTGAAACAGATAACATTTTCTCCATAGACAACAGAGTTATGAACCTTGAACTAACCTTTTCAAAGTTTGGATTATCAGCAACTACTTCCTATGCGCAGTGTCAAGGCCGAAGACACATAAGTGATTTCTTTCAATCATTGGCCAACCTGTAGTTATTGTCACTCTTCCATCCACACCTTATAAAAATGAACAGAGGAGTAAAATAACAAAACATGATGCTTTAGTTAATGCAACAAAATATGAACCCTAACAAACATGAAGGCTTAGGATGATGGTTAAGAAAGTCAATAGCAAATAAGTAGTGAGAAAGTAGGTCACCTCACTTCATCTACCTTCTGCAATATACAATACGATCAACACTTCTTTGTTTCATGTAAAGACCAGTACCAAGTCTGGGTGTTTGTGAAACAGTTAATGGAAAGACCAATGTTGGGGTTTGTAATGTTTCAAATAGATATTCTCCGTAGTAGGTGACAGATGCAAATCCAAAACTTTGTCACGAGACACTCTTGCTTGTTGATCTGATGTTTTCCCTTTATTAGTACATTGTACAATTTTTTTGCTGGTGAGAATAGGCAACCAATACTAACCCTATCATACAACAGTTCAGGTCCACAATGTTGTTAAAATCAGTTCCATAGATCCATCAAAATAAAATGTTGTTCACAAACCATTCTCTTATGGAAGACCAAATTTTAGCAGTACCAAAATGATCCACGGTGCTACTAGTTTTACTAACGTGACGAAACAAAATCCACTCCCTAAAATGAATTACTAAACACCTGATTAGGCAGTGGACACATTTTCTGTCGCTTAGGCAGACCGAATTAAGGAGAATTGAGAACATCTTTGTTAAAGTCACAGGGTGTACAATGTACAATGTTCTCAATTCTACTGACTATGAAACATATGTTCTCTATGGTCTTACAACATTAACAAAATTATCTTATCAACGACTGCATTAAGAAAGAGAACAAAGAAGTCCTAGCAAAATAGCGGATGAGAGCACATTTTAGTATCCACATGAATGAGGTACACATGATGCCGGTCCTTGTACCACCTAACTATCATTTTAACTACAAGCTTTGGATCTATAGTTGGATAAATCACAAGGCTTTGGTTTCAGTTAGATTTAAAAACTTTGGGCCTTCAGACAACAAATGTACCAGCAATCAAATGTACCTTCTGCTGACCTGGGCGTCAAGGTTGGGGGTGACGGTGACCTGGCCATCGGGGTTGACGCTGCCACAACCTTGGGGTCGGGGCAGGGGCTCGCGGCGATCTGGCCATCACGTCCTAGTGCAGTAAAGAGTAACAGGTTTTCAATATTGTAACAAGCATCAACTAAAGAAGTGCACCTATATGTAGAACAAGCACATCTGTTGCTAGCTCTCGTCTCACATCACATCTTAATCCATTCATGTACAAAGACTAACAATCAATCAAGGCAAGAATCTGAACCCTTTGGCTAAAAAGTTGAACAAAATAGAGAAAGAACGGATCAAGGAGAAGAAGACATTGGAGGGGAGTTCATACCTGCAGAGGCGGATCTCAGGTTGGTGTGGATGGCACGAATCGTTCCGGTGACCTGCGTGCTGCTCTCGGGCGGCGCATGATCCGGCGAGCCGCGTGGGCTCAGGGGCGGCCAGAAGAGTAGTGTGCCGGCGGCGGGAAGGCCGGAGGGGCGGCGACTCAAATCGTAAAGCACTGCATGCCTTTTATTTGCTTCATATGAACTGAATTTAAAATCAAGAGCAACAATCAGAAGGGTTTTAACCAATATATCTGGAAGACATAGAACATAAAAAAGAGGTAAACAAAGCAAGAGCTCCAAAAACTAAGTAACTTGACCCAAGAAGCATGATAGCAGGGCACATCAAATCAAGAAGCAGAAGGGCATGAAGGAGTGGAAGATATAAATTAGGGGGAGGCAGAGCGGGTCACCATGCCTCTGAGGCAAGAGAAGCATGGGGTCCATTCTTGGCCAAGTTCATACATGCAATCTAGGAGTACGAACATGAAGATCAGTTCGTCTGCGCCACCGCTATACATCTTCAAAGGCACTGCACGGTGCACTAACTAAAACAAATAATAAATAAAGATTCATTTGAGATTAGCAATATCAGACTGTATAGAGAAGCTAACTTCTAGCAACTGAAAATTATGAGCAAGATAGATTATATACCAGAATAAACATAGCTTCAGTTATGGAGTTCGGGTTAACTGAGTTCAGGCAGATGTCGTCGTTATAGGTGAAGCGCAGCCCGGTCCTGCTGTTCCTCTTCCTGATGTTGTAGGGCGGCAGAATGACCTCCCTATTGAACACCTCCACGTACATTGCCCCCCTGGCCACGAGAAGCTGCAATAATAGTCCAGCGAGGGAGGAGATATATCCATAAGCATAATGACAAATGCCAATAGATTTGATACAATTGTACTGCACACTGTTTCCGAATGCCACAAATTTATTGCCTGAGTCAAATCTATAGTACCATTGTATCAAGTCAAGGCAATAAAGTCAAATCTACTGGCAAGTACATGCAAGGGACCTAAGCACTCCAAAGGATGGTGCACATCATGCGAGGGCCCAAAGCACTCCATGATTTGATACAAGGTAAAATGATAACAGAGGACAAATGAAGTAGAACAATCGGTACACAAGAAAGCAAGGAAATAGTAACATGCACATCAAAGCAAGGTAAACAGATAAGATAAATACCTAGCAGAAGGGATTACTTCTTCCTGCCTTTCTTGCCCGCACTCACTGGGGCAATAACAGGAACAAAGGGTTCAGACCTGAAAACCATGGACACAAGGGAAAAAATCATATCAGGCAACAAACATGGGCACATTTTCAGTGGAAGCGATGCTGACTAGCAGAATAATAGTAATCACCTCTTTGCATCAGCTCGTCTTTCTCAACGATGTTCTTTTGGACGATCTTCTCACTAACCGAATCTGTCGTCTCGTCGGCCTGTAATGGGAAGTATTGTTGGGGAACGTAGTAATTTCAAAAGAAATTCCTATGCACACGCAAGATCATGGTGATGCATAGCAACGAGAGGGGAGAGTGTTGTCCACGTACCCTCGTAGACCGAAAGTGGAAGCGTTATAACAACGCGGTTGATGTAGTCATACGTCTTCACGGCCCGACCGATCAAGCACCAAAACTACGGCACCTCCGAGTTCTAGCACACATTCAGCTCGATGACATTCCCCAGACTCCGATCCAGGAAAGTGTCGGGGAAGAGTTCCATCAGCACGACGGTGTGGTGACGGTGATGATGTTCTACCAATGCAGGGCTTCGCCTAAGCACCGCTACGATATGACCGAGGTGGAATATGGTGGAAGGGGGCACCGCACATGGCTAAGGAACAATCACGAAGATCAACTTTTGTGTCATGGGGTGCCCCCCTGCCCCCGTATATAAAGGAGGGAGGGGGGAGGTGCGGCCGGCCCCTAGGGGTGCACCTGGAGGAGTCCTACTCCCACCGGGAGTAGGACTCCCCTCTCTTGCCTTGTTGGAGAAGGAAAGGGGAAGGGGGAAAGAGGAAAGGGGGGCGCCGCCCCCCCTTCCTTGTCCTATTCAGACTAGTGGGAGGGGGCGCACGGCCTGCCCTGGCCGGCTCCCCTCTTCTCCCTTAGGGCCCATGTAGGCCCATTAGGGGGGGGGGGGTTCCGGTAACCCCCCGGTACTCCGGTAAAATCCCGATTTCACCCGAAGCGATTCCGATATCCAAATATAGGCTTCCAATATATCAATCTTTATGTCTCGACCATTTCGAGACTCCTCGTCATGTCCGTGATCACATCTAGGACTCCGAACAACCTTCGGTACATCAAAAACTATAAACTCATAATATAACTGTTATCATAACGTTAAGCGTGCAGACCCTACGGGTTCGAGAACTATGTAGACATGACCTAGAACTGTTTCCGGTCAATAACCAATAGCGGAACCTGGATGCTCATATTGGCTCCTACATATTCTACGAAGATCTTTATCGGTCAAACCGCATAACAACATACGTTGTTCCCTTTGTCATCGGTATGTTACTTGCCCAAGATTCGATCGTCGGTATCCAATACCTAGTTCAATCTCGTTACCGGCAAGTCTCTTTACTCGTTATGTAATGCATCATTCCGTAACTAACTCATTAGCTACATTGCTTGCAAGTCTTATAGTGATGTGCATTACCGAGAGGGCCCAGAGATACCTCTCCGACAATCGGAGTGACAAAACCTAATCTCGAAATACGCCAACTCCAACATGTACCTTTAGAGACACCTGTAGAGCTCCTTTATAATCACCCAGTTACGTTGTGACGTTTGGTAGCACACAAAGTGTTCCTCCGGTAAACGGGAGTTGCATAATCTCATAGTTATAGGAACTTGTATACGTCATGAAGAAAGCAATAGCAACATACTAAACGATCAAGTGCTAAGCTAACGGAATGGGTCAAGTCAATCACATCATTCTCCTAATGATGTGATATCATTAATCAAATGACAACACATGTCTATGGTTAGGAAACATAACCATCTTTGATAAATGAGCTAGTCAAGTAGAGGCATACTAGTGACATTAAGTTTGTCTATGTATTCACACATGTATCATGTTTCCGGTTAATACAATTCTAGCATGAATAATAAACATTTATAATGATATGAGGAAATAAATAATAACTTTATTATTGCCTCTAGGGCATATTTCCTTCAGTCTCCCACTTGCACTAGAGTCAATAATCTAGATTACACAGTAATGATTCTAACACCCATGGAGTCTTGGTGCTGATCATGTTTTGCTCGTGAAAGAGGCTTAGTCAACAGGTCTGCAACATTCAGATCCGTATGTATCATGAAAATCTCTATGTCTCCAACCTGGACTTGGTCCCGGATGGAATTGATGCGTCTCTTGATGTGCTTGGTCCTCTTGTGAAATCTGGATTCCTTTGCCAAGGCAATTGCACCAGTATTGTCACAGAAGATCTTCATTGGTCTCGATGCACTAGGTATGACACCTAGATCGGAAATGAACTCTTTCATCCAGACTCCTTCATTTGCTGCTTCCGAAGCAACTATGTACTCCGCTTCGCATGTAGATCCCGCCACGACGCTTTGTTTAGAACTGCACCAACTGATAGCTCCATCGTTCAATATAAATACGTATCCGGTTTGCGATTTAAAATCGTCCAGATCAGTGTCAAAGCTTGCATCGACGTAACCATTTACGACTAGCTCTTTGTCACCTCCATAAACGAGAAACATATCCTTAGTCATTTTCAGGTATTTCAGGATATTCTTGACCGCTGTCCAGTTATCCACTCCTGGATTACTTTGGTACCTACCTGCCAAGCTTATTTCTAAGCACACGTCAGGTCTGGTACACAACATTGCATACATGATAGAGCCTATGGCTGAAGCATAGGGAACATCTTTCATTTTCTCTCTATCTTCTACTGTGGTCGGGCATTGAGTCTGACTCAACTTCACACCTTGTAATACGGGCAAGAACCCTTTCTTTGCCTGATCCATTTTGAACTTTTTCAAAACTTTATCAAGGTATGTGCTTTGTGAAAGTCCAATTAAGTGTCTTGATCTATCTCTATAGATCTTGATGCCCAATATGTAAGCAGCTTCACTGAGGTCTTTCATTGAAAAACTTTTATTCAAGTATCCCTTTATGCCATCCAGAAATTCTATATCATTTCCAATTAACAATATGTCATCTATATATAATATCAGAAATGCTACAGAGCTCCCACTCACTTTCTTGTAAATACAGGCTTCTCCAAAAGTCTGTATAAAACCATATGCTTTGATCACACTATCAAAGCGTTTATTCCAACTCCGAGAGGCTTGCACCAGTCCATAAATGGACCGATGGAGCTTGCACACTTTGTTAGCACCTTTTGGATTGACAAAACCTTCCGGTTGCATCATATACAACTCTTCTTCCAGAAATCCATTCAGGAATGCAGTTTTGACATCCATTTGCCAAATTTCATAATAATAAAATGCGGCAATTGCTAACATGATTCGGACAGACTTAAGCATCACTACGGGTGAGAAAGTCTCATCGTAGTCAACCCCTTGAACTTGTCGAAAACCTTTCACAACAAGTTGAGCTTTATAGACAGTTACATTACCATCAGCGCCAGTCTTCTTCTTGAAGATCCATTTATTTTCTATGGCTTGCCGATCATCGGGCAAGTCAACCAAAGTCCATACTTTGTTCTCATACATGGATCCCATCTCATATTTCATGGCCTCAAGCCATTTTGCGGAATCTGGGCTCATCATCGCTTCCTCATAGTTCGTGGGTTCGCCATGGTCAAGTAACATGACTTCCAGAATAGGATTACCATACCACTCTGGTGCGGATCTTACTCTGGTAGACCTACGAAGTTTGGTAGTAACTTGATCTAAAGTTTCATGATCAGTATCATTAGCTTCCTCACTGATTGGTGTAGTTGTCACAGGAACCGGTTCTTGTGATGAACTACTTTCCAATAAGGGAGCAGGTACAGTTACCTCATCAAGTTCTACTTTCCTCGCACTCACTTCTTTTGAGAGAAACTCCTTCTCTAGAAAGGATCCGAATTTAGCAACAAAAATCTTGCCCTCAGATCTGTGATAGAAGGTGTACCCAATAGTCTCTTTTGGGTATCCTATGAAGACACATTTCTCCGATTTGGGTTCGAGCTTATCTGGTTGAAGTTTCTTCACATAAGCATCACAACCCCAAACTTTAAGAAACGATGACTTTGGTTTCTTACCAAACCATAGTTCATAAGGTGTCTTCTCAACGGATTTTGATGGTGCCCTATTTAACGTGAATGCGGCCGTCTCTAAAGCATAACCCCAAAATGATAGCGATAATTTAGTAAGAGACATCATAGATTGCACCATATCTAGTAAAGTACGACGTTTGGACACACCATTTCGTTGTGGTGTTCCGGGTGGCGTGAGTTGCGAAACTATTCCGCATTGCTTCAAATGTAAACCAAACTCGTAATTCAAATATTCTCCTCCACGATCAGATCGTAGAAATTTTATTTTCTTGTTACAATGATTTTCCACTTCACTCTGAAATTCTTTGAACTTTTCAAATGTTTCAGACTTGTGTTTCATCAAGTAGATGTACCCATATCTGCTCAAATCATCTGTGAAGGTGAGAAAATAACGATACCCGCCGCGAGCCTCAATATTCATTGGACCACATACATCAGTATGTATGATTTCCAATAAATCAGTTGCTCGCTCCATAGTTCCGGAGAACGGCGTTTTAGTCATCTTGCCCATGAGGCATGGTTCGCAAGTACCAAGTGATTCATAATCAAGTGATTCCAGAAGTCCATCAGTATGGAGTTTCTTCATGCGTTTTACACCGATATGGCCTAAATGGCAGTGCCACAAATAAGTTGCACTATCATTATCAACTCTGCATCTTTTGGCTTCAACATTATGAATATGTGTATCACTACTATCAAGATTCAATAAAAATAGACCACTCTTCAAGGGTGCATGACCATAAAAGATATTACTCATATAAATAGAACAACCATTATTCTCTGATTTAAATGAATAACCATCTCGCATCAAACAAGATCCAGATATAATGTTCATGCTTAACACTAGCACCAAATAACAATTATTTAGGTCTAAAACTAATCCCGATGGTAGAAGTAGAGGTGGCGTGCCGACCGCGATCACATCGACTTTGGAACCATTTCCCACGCGCATCATCACCTCGTCCTTAGCCAATCTTCGCTTAATCCGTAGTCCCTGTTTCGAGTTGCAAATATTAGCAACAGAACCAGTATCAAATACCCAGGTGCTACTGCGAGCATTAGTAAAGTACACATCAATAACATGTATATCACATATACCTTTGTTCACCTTGCCATCCTTCTTATCCGCCAAATACTTGGGGCAGTTCCGCTTCCAGTGTCCAGTCTGCTTGCAGTAGAAGCACTCAGTTTCAGGCTTAGGTCCAGACTTGGGTTTCTTATCCTGAGCAGCAACTTGCTTGCTGTTGTTCTTGAAGTTCCCCTTCTTCTTCCCTTTGCCCTTCTTCTTGAAACTGGTGGTCTTATTGACCATCAACACTTGATGCTCCTTCTTGATTTCTACCTCCGCAGCCTTTAGCATTGCGAAGAGCTTGGGAATAGTCTTGTCCACCCCTTGCATATTATAGTTCATCACAAAGCTCTTGTAGCTTGGTGGAAGTGATTGAAGAATTCTGTCAATGACACTATCATCAGGAAGATTAACTCCCAGTTGAATCAAGTGATTATTATACCCAGACATTTTGAGTATATGTTCACTGACAGAACTATTCTCCTCCATCTTACAGCTATAGAACTTATTGGAGACTTCATATCTCTCAATCCGGGCATTTGCTTGAAATATTAACTTCAACTCCTGGAACATCTCATATGCTCCATGACGTTCAAAACGTCGTTGAATACCCGGTTCTAAACCGTAAAGCATGGCACACTGAACTATCGAGTAGTCATCAGCTTTGCTCTGCCAGACGTTCTTAACATCGTCAGTTGCATCTGCAGCAGGCCTGGCACCCATCGGTGCTTCTAGGACGTAATTCTTCTGTGCAGCAATGAGGATAATCCTCAGGTTACGGACCCAGTCCGTGTAGTTGCTACCATCATCTTTCAACTTAGCTTTCTCAAGGAACGCATTAAAATTCAACGGAACAACAGCATGAGCCATCTATCTACAACAAACATAGACAAGAAAAATACTATCAGGTACTAAGTTCATGATAAATTTAAGTTCAATTAATCATATTACTTAAGAACTCCCACTTAGACAGACATCTCTCTAGTCATCTAAGTGATCACGTGATCCAAATCAACTAAACCATGTCCGATCATCATGTGAGATGGAGTAGTTTCAATGGTGAACATCACTATGTTGATCATATCTACTATATGATTCACGCTCGACCTTTCGGTCTCCGTGTTCCGAGGCCATATCTGTATATGCTAGGCTCGTCAAGTTTAACCTTAGTATTCTGCGTGTGCAACTGTTTTGCACCCGTTGTATTTGAACGTAGAGCCTATCACACCCGATCATCACCTGGTGTCTCAGCACGAAGAACTTCCGCAACGGTGCATACTCAGGGAGAACACTTCTTGATAATTAGTGAGAGATCATCTTAAAATGCTAGTGTCAATCAAAGCAAGATAAGATGCATAAAGGATAAATATCACATGCAATCAATATAAGTAATATGATATGGCCATCATCATCTTGTGCTTGTGATCTCCATCTCCGAAGCACCGTCGTGATCACCATTGTCACCGGCGCGACACCTTGATATCCATCGTAGCATCGTTGTCGTCTCGCCAATCTTATGCTTCTACGACTATCGCTACCACTTAGTGATAAAGTAAAGCATTACAGGGCGATTGCATTGCATACAATAAAGCGACAACCATATGGCTCCTGCCAGTTGCCGATAACTCGGTTACAAAACATGATCATCCCATACAATAAAATATAGCATCACGTCTTGATCATATCACATCACAACATGCCCTGCAAAAACAAGTTAGACGTCCTCTACTTTGTTGTTGCAAGCTTTACGTGGCTGCTATGGGCTTAGCAAGAACCGTTCTTACCTATGCATCAAAACCACAATGATAGTTCGTCAAGTTAGTGTTGTTTTAACCTTCGCAAGGACCGGGCGTAGCCACACTTGGTTCAACTAAAGTTGGAGAAACTGACACCCGCTAGCCACCTCTGTGCAAAGCACGTCGGGAGAACCGGTCTCGCGTAAGCGTACGCGTAATGTCGGTCCGGGCCGCTTCATCCAACAATACCGCCGAACCAAAGTATGATATGCTGGTAAGCAGTATGACTTGTATCGCCCACAACTCACTTGTGTTCTACTCATTCATATAACATCTACGCATAAAACCAGGCTCGGATGCCACTGTTGGGGAACGTAGTAATTTCAAAAAAATTCCTATGCACACGCAAGATCATGGTGATGCATAGCAACGAGAGGGGAGAGTGTTGTCCACATACCCTCGTACACCAAAAGCGGAAGCGTTATAACAACGCGGTTGATGTAGTCGTACGTCTTCACGGCCCGACCGATCAAGCACTAAAACTACGGCACCTCCGAGTTCTAGCACACGTTCAGCTCGATGACGTTCCCCGGACTCCGATCCAGCAAAGTGTCGGGGAAGAGTTCCATCAGCATGACGGTGTGGTGACGGTGATGATGTTCTACCGATGCAGGGCTTCGCCTGAGCACCGCTACGATATGACTGAGGTGGAATATGGTGGAAGGGGCACCGCACACGGCTAAGGAACGATCACGAAGATCAACTTGTGTGTCATGGGGTGCCCCCTGCCCCCGTATATAAAGGAGGGAGGGGGGAGGTGCGGCCGGCCCCTAGGGGTGCGCCTGGAGGAGTCCTACTCCCATCGGGAGTAGGACTCCCCCCTCTTGCCTTGTTGGAGAAGGAAAGGGGAAGGGGGAAAGAGGAAAGGGGGGCGCCGCCCCCCTTCCTTGTCCTATTCACACTAGGGGGAGGGGCGCGCGGCCTGCCCTGGCCGGCTCCCCTCTTCTCCCTTAGGGCCCATGTAGGCCCATTAACCCCCCCCCCCTCGGGGGGGGGGGTTCCGGTAACCCCCCGGTACTCCGGTAAAATCCCGATTTCACCCGGAATGATTCCGATATCCAAATATAGGCTTCCAATATATCAATCTTTATGTCTCGACCATTTCGAGACTCCTCGTCATGTCCGTGATCACATCCGGGACTCCGAACAACCTTCGGTACATCAAAAACAATCAACTCATAATATAACTGTCATCGTAGCGTTAAGCGTGCGGACCCTACGGGTTCGAGAACTATGTAGACATGACCTAGAACTGTTTCCGGTCAATAACCAATAGCGGAACCTGGATGCTCATATTGGCTCCTACATATTATACGAAGATCTTTATCGGACAAACCGCATAACAACATACGTTGTTCCCTTTGTCATCGGTATGTTACTTGCCCGAGATTCGATCGTCGGTATCCAATACCTAGTTCAATCTCGTTACCGGCAAGTCTCTTTACTCGTTATGTAATGCATCATTCTGTAACTAACTCATTAGCTACATTGCTTGCAAGGCTTATAGTGATGTGCATTAGCAAGAGGGCCCAGAGATACCTCTCCGACAATCGGAGTGACAAAACCTAATCTCGAAATACGCTAACTCAACATGTACCTTTGGAGACACCTGTAGAGATCCTTTATAATCACCCAGTTACATTGTGATGTTTGGTAGTACACAAAGTATTCCTCCGGTAAACGGGAGTTGCATAATCTCATAGTTATAGGAACTTGTATAAGTCATGAAGAAAGCAATAGCAACATACTAAACGGTCAAGTGCTAAGCTAACGGAATGGGTCAAGTCAATCACATCATTCTCCTAATGATGTGATCTCATTAATCAAATGACAACACATGTCTATGGTTAGGAAACATAACCATCTTTGATCAATGAGCTAGTCAAGTAGAGGCATACTAGTGACATTAAGTTTGTCTATGTATTGACACATGTATCATGTTTGCGGTTAATACAATTCTAGCATGAATAATAAAAATTTATCATGATATGAGGAAATAAATAACAACTTTATTATGGCCTCTAGGGCATATTTCCTTCAAGTATGACCCTGAAAATGGGAGGTAATGTGATCACAGAGGCATGGCGACCAAGTCTATAGAGCATAGGCAAAGAGGTGACTGAATTTACCTCAGGTAACATGCCAATTGAAGCCGATGGGTTAGAACTATTCCCTGCAAGATTGCTGGATGCGTAAGTGGAGTTGCTGGAGTCATGATGACATCACCTTCTTCAATACATTCCATGAAGCTGTTGATATTATTTTCTAGCACCTCAGCGTATATGTGGTTACCCTGGCAGTCGAAGAACTATTGTGTAAGCATTTGTGAGAACGGGAATTAAAGAACTGTCTAGGCAACAATCACATTGACGATAGGATGATTGTACCCTGGCGGTATGTATCCTTAATGGGTCCATTATCAGTCCCACCATGGTGCTGCCATAGTCGTGAGACATACACACGGATACGCCAAATGGTATTTCCCTGACAAAGCAGGGACACAAGATTGAACTCCATCTGTAGAAATAGCAATCATCAAATATTAGATAGCCTCCGGAGAAAAGATTAGAAGACAGAATACTCATCAGAAACAAGAGATAAATAATGCAGAATGGGAAACCCAAGGTGTTCCATGGAATAACCTTTTTTCAGAAATAATTCAACTCTATTGTGAAGCAAGCTATGAAAAAAACAAGACCAGACCGTTCATAGTATATACAATTATTGAAGAGCAAGTAGTATATAAAATTTAGAGCTAAGTATCATTAAGGGCTCCTTTAACACAAGCAGAGATAGCATGATCATAATATACATATAAACACGCTAGCAGTAGGAAGCCTCGTTATCATGCACCCCAGAAGAAGGAAATCATCCACACAGATAGGCATCGTTATAGATGACACAAGCAAAAGCACAACTATTACTAACTATTCTCAGGGTTTAATACAAAGCAAATCCGCCTAAAAAGAGTACTATCATGGATCTAACACTGTATCAAGAAAAGAAAAGGAGAGACATGTACTAACTGGACACTGAAGGCATATCATCTCCTAGGATACTATGGTAAAACTATAACTAAGCTTAAAGTCATATTTTTTTTCATAGAATGAGAACTGTAGCCAGATACATGACCCCAGATGATGCACCCTTCTTCTCGCCTGCGGCTGGGCGATAACTACATAATTTCTTGCCTTGCACTGACACTACAAATAGTAACCTATTCAGGAACTAAAATAAATCAATTCCTTACCTACTGCATTTTGTGAACCAAAATAAGGGGGACCATATCTAAAGTATCATTTTGGCAGAATCATTTACCTATGCATGACCACATCATCTTTATGTGGGCCTTGCTACAACATGTGGTGATTGTTCTGCACCTAAAACAATTTATCAGAAAAAGATTATTTCTTCCTCTATAAAATTGGTCTAAATAAAGTACACAAAATATAAGCACATTTATATACTTGTGTTGTCCTAAAAATTTTACTAAGCAAAGCAATGAGTGTAGGAAGCTAAATTGCAATCTACACCATACTAATACACAACTGACCAGTATCGAGACATCCATGTTTTGTTTTTGAACTCAGAGGATGCAAGGAAGTGAGATTAATTCTATCCAAGACGAACATGCACTCATGTTCTAGTCTATTAGTATAATTGTCCATCAGAAGTGTTAGCTACAACAAACAAAAAGCCTGATTAGTAGATTCACTGTAACAATTGCCAGTAAGATGGTGTCAACTTGTAAGATCAAAAACAAAAAAAAATATTGAAATTGAAATAGCCAGTGGAAGGCACAGTGGGGCTACGGACGTACCTAAGAATCAAAGGCACACACACAAAGAACAACACTGGACAAGAGAGTGGTATGCCTAGCCTGCAGTTCGTTCAGATCCTGAGGCACATTCAATGCCGTGGACACATCTGACATCTCCAGCTCATCTGCACAACCAAAATCCTGTCATCAGTCAATCCGGCGCTCCGAGTCCCCTATACCAAACCATGAGTAAACAGTACCTTGCAAGGTATACGTTTACACAAGTCTTCCACATAGGGCATGCACCATAAAAGGAATATGTGATATTAAGCTACTAAAGCTATAGACAACAGCAAAGGACCGATTTGGTCCTAGGCACAAGAAAAGCTTAACAGCTTAATACATGTTATCCATGGTAATGTAATATGGCAGAATTGCTCTCTCAACCAGTACAACCCAAGCATGTCAGAGCAGCACCCAGCACTCACGGCGACATGGAAGTGCTCTCTGAACTACAACCCAGAATAAACACATGCAAAGTTTTCTCTAAATGTTAATATATGCATGCTTTGACAATTTTCTACCCAAACAAATAACTCAAAACCAACCCATGTGGACCTGGGACAACACATTTAAATCCTTATTAATAAGGGCAATCATTCTTAACAGTAATCACAACTAAAAAACCAAGAAAAACCTTAGTGGATCTAGCAGGCATGAGTGATTAGCAAAAAGGGGAACCAGACCAACAGAGATAAACACATAAGAGTGAGAGAGACATGAGATCCTCACATAGCACCATCATGTTCAGCGACTTGCATAGCTCTCACTATATCGATGCCTGTTGGTTTCCTGTATGGAGCAGCAGAAAAAGGGGATCAAAACCATGTGTGTATGGACGTCTTTGAGAGAGAGGAACCTGATGCATTACCTGCGCGCACGCAAACACGAGGACGATGGCCGCACAATGGGGAGAAGCAGCGCGAGCCTGTGCTACTCCGGCCGATGGCGACGGCGCCCATCATCGTTGTCGTGCTCGACCTCATGCACACGCACGCCTAGGTTTTGTACCGTGCCCATACCCCCGCCCCACTCGACGGCGCGGCTGCTCCATCAGTTCTGACGCCTCGTCGCCGACCGCCGGAGAGGAGAATGAGAGGACACAGAGGAGGAGGGTGGCCATGGGAGAGGACGGGGAGGGGGAGGGTGCTCCCGACAGATCGAGGGAAAAGAGCACGAAGAGAGAGGTGAGAGATCCACGCCATGTCGCCGCCTGACCTGCTCGCTCACCCTCTTATCTTCCCTTTGACGAGGGGAGGGGAGAGGTTGCAGGCGGCGTGGTGCGAGGGAGACGAGAAGAGAGGGCCGCGGCATCAAGGTCCGAGGTGTTGGAAATATGCCCTAGAGGCAATAATAAAATGGTTATTCTTGTATTTCTTTGTTCATGATAATTGTCTATTATTCATGCTATAATTGTGTTATCCGGAAATCGTAATACATGTGTGAATACATAGACCACAACATGTCCCTAGTGAGCCTCTAGTTGACTAGCTCGTTGATCAACAGATAGTCATGGTTTCCTGACTATGGACATTGGATGTCAATGATAACAGGATCACATCATTAGGAGAATGATGTGATGGACAAGACCCAATCCTAAGCATAGCACAAGATCACGTGGTTCGTTTTGCTAGAGCTTTTCCAAATGTCAAGTATCATTTCCTTAGACCATGAGATTGTGCAACTCCCGGATACCGTAGGAGTGCTTTGGGTGTGCCAAACGTCACAATGTAACTGGGTGACTATAAAGGTGCACTATGAGTATCTCCGAAAGTGTCTGTTGGGTTGGCACGAATCGAGACTGGGATTTGTCACTCCCTATGACGGAGAGGTATCTCTGGGCCCACTCGGTAATGCATCATCATAATGAGCTCAATGTGACCAAGTGGTTGATCACGGGATCATGCATTACGGTATGAGTAAAGTGACTTGCCGGTAACGAGATTGAACGAGGTATTGGGATACCGACGATCGAATCTCGGGCAAGTAACGTACCGATTGACAAAGGGAATTGTATACGGGATTGATTGAATCCTCGACATCGTGGTTCATCCGATGAGATCATCGAGGAGTATGTGGGAGCCAACATGGGTATCTAGATCCCGCTGTTGGTTATTGACCGGAGAGTCGTCTCGGTCATGTCTGCATGTCTCCCGAACCCGTAGGGTCTACACACTTAAGGTTCGGTGATGCTAGGGTTGTAGAGATATTAGTATGCAGTAACCCGAAAGTTGTTCGGAGTCCCGGATGAGATCCCGGACGTCACGAGGAGTTCTGGAATGGTCCAAAGGTAAAGATTTATATATAGGAAGTCAAGTTTCGGCCATCGGGAAAGTTTTGGGGGTCACCGGTATTGTACCGGGACCACTAGAAGGGTCTCGGGGGTCCACCGGGTGGGGCCACCTGTCCAGGAGGGCCTCATGGGCTGAAGTGGGGAGGGGAACCAGCCCCTAGTGGGCTGGTGCGCCCCCCTTGGGCCTCCCTCTGCGCCTAGGGCAGGAAACCCTAGGGGTGGGGGGCGCCCCCCTTGGCTTGGGGGGCAAGCCACCCCCTTGGCCGCCGCCCCCCTTGGAGATCAGGTCTCCTAGGGCCGGCGCCCCCCAGGGGGCCTATATATAGTGGGGGGGAGGGAGGGCAGCCGCACCCTAGCCCCTGGCGCCTCCCTCTCCCTCCCAACACCTCCTCCTCCTCCGTAGAGCTTGGCGAAGCCATGCCGAGATCCCCGCTGCATCCACCACCACACCGTCGTGCTACTGGATCTCCATCAACCTATCCTTCCCCCTTGCTAGATCAAGAAAGGGGAGACGTCTTCCCAACCGTACGTGTGTTGAACGCGGAGGTGCCGTCCGTTCGGCGCTCGGCCATCGGTGATTTGGATCACGACGAGTACGACTCCATCAACCCCGTTCTCTTCAATGCTTCCGCTCGCGATCTACAAGGGTATGTAGATGCACTCCTTTTCCCCTCGTTGCTAGTTAACTCCATAGATTGATCTTGGTGATGCGTAGAATTTTTTTGATTTCTGCTACGTTCCCCAACAGTGGCATCATGAGCTAGGTCTATGTGTAGTTACTATGCACGAGTAGAACACAAAGCAGTTGTGGGTGTAGATGTTGTCAATTTTCTTGCCACTATTAGTCTTATCTTGCTTCGGCGACATCGTGGGATGAAGCAGCCCGGACCAACCTTACACGTACGCTTACGTGAGACAGGTTCCACCGACGGACATGCACTAGTTGCATAAGGTGGCTAGCGGGTGTCTGTCTCTCCCACTTTAGTTGGAGCGGATTCGATGAAAAGGGTCATAATGAAGGGTAAATAGAAATTGGCATATCACGTTGTGGTTTTACGTAGGTAAGAAATGTTCTTGCTAGAAACCTATAACAGCCACGTAAAAACATGCAACAACAATTAGAGGACGTCTAACTTGTTTTTGCAGCAAGTGCTTTGTGATGTGATATGGCCAAAGGATGTGATGAATGATATATGTGGTGTATGAGATGATCGTGTTCTTGTAATAGGAATCACGACTTGCATGTCGATGAGTATGAGAACCGGCAGGAGCCATAGGAGTTGTCTTTATTTTTTGCATGACCTGCGTGTCATTGAATAACGCCATGTAAATTACTTTACTTTATTGCTAAACACGTTAGCCATAGAAGTAGAAGTACTCATTGGCATGACAACTTCATGAAGACACGATAATGGAGATCATGGTGTCATGCCGGTGACGAAGATGATCATGGCGCCCCGAAGATGGAGATCAAAGGAGCAATATGATATTGGCCATATCATGTCACTATTTGATTGCATGTGATGTTTATCATGTTTTGCTTCTTATTTGCTTAGAATGACGGTAGTAAATAAGATGATCCCTTATAATAATTTCAAGAAAGTGTTCCCCCTAACTGTGCACCGTTGCGAAGGTTCGTTGTTTCGAAGCACCACATGATGATCGGGTGTGATAGATTCTAACGTTCGAATACAACGGGTGTAAGCCAGATTTACACACGCAATACACTTAGGTTGACTTGACGAGCCTAGCATGTACAGACATGGCCTCGGAACACGGAAGACCAAAAGGTCGAGCATGAGTCGTATAGAAGATACGATCAACATGAAGATGTTCACCGACGTTGACTAGTCCGTCTCACGTGATGATCGGACACGGCCTAGTTTACTCGGATCATGTTTCACTTAGATGACTAGAGGGATGTCTATCTGAGTGGGAGTTCATTGAATAATTTGATTAGATGAACTTAATTATCATGAACTTAGTCTAAAATCTTTACAACATGTCTTGTAGATCAAATGGCCCACACTAATGCTGCCCTCAACTTCAACGCGTTCCTAGAGAAAACCAAGCTGAAAGATGATGGCAGCAACTATACGGACTGGGTCCAGAACCTGATGATCATCCTCATAGATGCCAAGAAAGATTATGTCCTAGAAGCACCGCTAGGTGAAGCACCCATCCCAGAGAACCAAGACGTTATGAACGCTTGGCAGTCTCGTACTGATGATTACTCCCTCGTTCAGTGCGGCATGCTTTACAGCTTAGAACCGGGGCTCCAAAAGCGTTTTGAGCAACACGGAGCATATGAGATGTTCGAAGAGCTGAAAATGGTTTTCCAAGCTCATGCCCGGGTCGAGAAATATGAAGTCTCCGACAAGTTCTTCAGTTGTAAGATGGAGGAAAATAGTTCTGTCAGTGAGCACATACTCAAAATGTCTGGGCTGCACAACCGCCTGACTCAGCTGGGAGTTAATCTCCCGGATGACGCGGTCATTGACAGGATCCTTCAGTCGCTTCCACCGAGCTACAAGAGCTTTGTGATGAACTTCAATATGCAGGGGATGGAAAAGACCATTCCTGAGGTATATTCAATGCTGAAATCAACGGAGGTGGAGATTAAAAAGGAACATCATGTGTTGATGGTGAATAAAACCACTAAGTTTAAGAAAGGCAAGGGTAAGAAGAACTTCAAGAAGGACGACAAGGGAGTTGCCGCGCCCGGTAAGCCAGTTAACGGGAAGAAGCCAAAGAATGGACCCAAGCCTGAGACTGAGTGCTTTTATTGCAAGGGAAGTGGTCACTGGAAGCGGAACTGCCCCAAATACTTAGCGGACAAGAAGGCCGACTACACCAAAGGTATATGTGATATACATGTAATTGATGTGTACCTTACCAGTACTCGTAGTATCTCCTAGGTATTTGATACCGGTGTCGTTGCTCATATTTGTAACTCAAAGCAGGAGCTGCGGAATAAGCGGAGACTGGCGAAGGACGAGGTGACGATGCGCGTCGGGAATGGTTCCAAGGTCGATGTGATCGCCGTCGCCACGCTGCCTCTACATTTACCTACAAGATTAGTTTTAAACCTCAATAATTGTTATTTAGTGCCAGCTTTGAGCATGAACATTGTATCAGGATCTCATTTAATTCGAGATGGCTACTCATTTAAATCCGGGAATAATGGTTGTTCTATTTATATGAGAGATATGTTTTATGGTCATGCACCGCTGGTGAATGGTTTATTCTTAATTAATCTCAAGCGTAATGTTACACATATTCATAGTGTGAATACCAAAAGATGTAAAGTTGATAACGATAGTCCCACATACTTGTGGCACTGTCGCCTTGGTCAGATTGGTGTCAAGCGCATGAAGAAGCTCCATGCTGATGGACTTTTAGAGTCTCTCGATTATGAATCATTTGACACATGCGAACCATGCCTTATGGGCAAAATGACCAAGACTCCGTTCTCCGGAACAATGGAGCGAGCAACCAACTTGTTGGAAATCATACATACCGATGTGTGCGGTCCAATGAGTGTTGAGGCTCGTGGAGGATATCGTTATGTTCTCACTCTCACTAATGACTTGAGTATATATGGATATGTCTACTTAATGAAACACAAGTCTGAGACCTTTGAAAAGTTCAAGAAATTTCAGAGTGAGGTTGAGAATCAACGTGACAGGAAAATAAAGTTCTTATGATCAGATCGTGGGGGAGAATATTTAAGTCACGAATTTGGTATGCACTTAAGGAAATGTGGAATTGTTTCACAACTCACACCACCTGGAACACCTCAGCGTAACGGTGTGTCCGAACGTCGTAATCGCACTCTATTGGATATGGTGCGATCCATGATGTCACTCACCGATTTACCGCTATCATTTTGAGGATACGCTCTAGAGACAGCCGCATTCACTTTAAATAGGGCTCCGTCGAAATCCGTTGAGACGACACTGTATGAATTATGGTTTGGGAAGAAACCTAAGCTGTCGTTTCTAAAAGTTTGGGGATGCGATGCTTATGTCAAGAAACTTCAACCTGAAAAGCTCAAACCCAAGTCGGAAAAATGCGTCTTCATAGGATACCCTAAGGAAACCATTGGGTATACCTTCTACCTCAGATCCGAAGGTAAGATCTTTGTTGCCAAGAATGGATCCTTTCTAGAGAAAGAGTTTCTCTCGAAAGAACTAAGTGGGAGGAAAGTAGATCTTGATGAAGTACTACCTCTTGAAACGGTAAGTAGCACAGCTCAGGAAGATGTTCCTGTGGTGCCTGCACCAACTAGAGAGGAGCTTAATGATGATGATCAAGGTACTTCGGATCAAGCTCCTACTGAACTTTGTAGGTCCACAAGGACACGTTCCGCACCAGAGTGGTACGGCAACCCTGTCTTGGAAATCATGTTGTTAGACAACAGTGAACCTTCAAACTATGAAGAAGCGATGGCGGGCCCAGATTCTGACAAATAGCTAGAAACCATGAAATCCGAGATAGGATCCATGTATGAAAACGAAGTATGGACTTTGACTGACTTGCCCGACGATCGGCGAGCCATAGAAAATAAATGGATCTTTAAGAAGAAGACAGACGCGGATGGTAATGTGACCATCTATAAGGCTCGGCTTGTCGCTAAGGGTTATCGACAAGTTCAAGGGGTTGACTACGATGAGACTTTCTCACCCGTAGCAAAGCTGAAGTCAGTCCGAATCATGTTAGCAATTGCCGCATTCTATGATTATGAGATATGGCAAATGGACGTCAAAACGGCATTCCTTAACGGCTTTCTTAAAGAAGAATTGTATATGATGCAGCCGGAAGGTTTTGTCGATCCTAAGAATGCTAACAAGGTGTGCAAGCTCCAACGCTCAATCTATGGGCTGGTGCAAGCATCTCGGAGTTAGAACATTCGATTTGATGAGATGATCAAAGCGTTTGGGTTTACACAGACTTATGGAGAAGCCTGTGTTTACAAGAAAGTGAGTGGGAGCTCTGTAGCATTTCTCATATTATATATGGATGACACACTGTTGATGGGAAATGATATAGAATTCTTAGAAAGCATAAAGGCCTACTTGAACAAGTGTTTTTCAATGAAGGACCTTGGAGAAGCTGCTTATATATTAGGCATCAAGATCTATAGAGATAGATCGAGACACCTCATTGGTCTTTCACAAAGTACGTACCTTGACAATATATTGAAGAAGTTCAATATGGATCAGTCCAAGAAGGGATTCTTGCTTGTATTGCAAGGTGTGCGATTGAGCACGGCTCAATGCCCGACCACGGCAGAAGATAGAGAAAAGATGAGTGTCGTCTCCTATGCCTTAGCCATAGGGTCTATTATGTATGCCATGTTGTGTACCAGACCTGATGTAAACCTTGCCGTAAGTTTGATAGGAAGGTACCAAAGTAATCCCGGCATGGAGCACTAGACAGCGGTCAAGAATATCCTGAAGTACCTGAAAAGGACTAAGGACATGTTTCTCGTATATGGAGGTGACAAAGAGCTCGTCGTAAAGGGTTACGTCGACGCTAGCTTCGACACAGATCTGGATGACTCTAAGTCACAAACCGGATACGTGTATATGTTGAATCGTGGAGCAGTAAGCTGGTGCAGTTGCAAGCAGAGCGTCGTGGCGGGATCTACATGTGAAGCGGAGTACATGGTAGCCTCGGAGGCAGCGCATGAAGCAATATGGATGAAGGAGTTCATCACCGACCTAGGAGTCATACCCAATGCGTCGGGGCCGGTCACTCTCTTCTGTGACAACACTGGAGCTATTGCCCTTGCCAAGGAGCCCAGGTTTCACAAGAAGACCAGGCACATCAAGCGTCGCTTCAACTCCATTCGTGAAAATGTTCAAGATGGAGACACAGATATTTGTAAAGTACATACGGACCTGAATGCCGCAGATCCGTTGACTAAACCTCTCCCTAGAGCAAAACATGATCAACACCAGAACTCTATAGGTGTTCGATTCATCACAATGTAACTAGATTAGTGACTCTAGTGCAAGTGGGAGACTGTTGGAAATATGCCCTAGAGGCAATAATAAAATGGTTATTATTATATTTCTTTGTTCATGATAATTGTCTATTATTCATGCTATAATTGTGTTATTCGGAAATCGTAATACATGTGTGAATACATAGACCACAACATGTCCCTAGTGAGCCTCTAGTTGACTAGCTCGTTGATCAACATATAGTCATGGTTTCCTGACTATGGACATTGGATGTCATTGATAACGGGATCACATCATTAGGAGAACTAGCATTGCTACCCGCGCATTTGCATGGCTAGATTTACTATACATTGTTATCTTGTGTTTTCTCTATAGAGATTTTATTTCATATTATTTGTAAGTTGCACTAATATTGATGTACAACTACAGTACACATTTACATGTCTCGAAAACATTATTAAACTTCAGTATACTTTGTTTTCCTATATTGAATTCGGTTGTTGGCAAAGACCTTTGTTATGTGAATGTGAAAGACCAGAAGTACCGTGCTATACGTCGCCTAATGTAAAACCATTAGCTCTCTTACTATTTTCTAGATTTTCCTATTCCACTCCTTCGATTCCCATGATATTTATTTAGAAATATTATTTTAGAGATTTTTAGAGAAAATCTGGACATTGATGAACCTTGTTCTCCGTTCCATCTTCCGCCTTGCACTTGGCCCCCTTGTAGTTATGTTTTCTTCATTATTGACTTTTTTCACTGTCAATTGACATTTCTTTCTTTTGCTGGGTTTCTACTGTTTTCCTATTACTGGTTGGCCTTTCAAAGTTTGTTCCCTATATACTCTACTTCATGCAAATTATTGACCATATATGCCTGAAACTAAACGTATTGTCTTAATAGTTACCAATAGGACTTGTCATGTTTGTGTTGCCTCATGTATAGAAATTGTAAATGCCCCAAATTCCCCGCACATGTATAGATGCTACATATCAGGCTAGCATTTTGCTTTTTTCCATCTAGGTAGATGATTAGTAATGGTTATATGTCTTGTCCGAGGTAGGCAATCCTATTTTTTTATAACCTATGGTTGAGTCCTTCATAATGTTATGCATAACTTTTCGGCCTATTGGTTACAGGTTCCACATATGTACCGAAGCTTTTTTTTAATGACAATTTATATGTTATTAATGCTATGTGTTACTTCTTCATCTTCTAATTTAAACCTTTTTTCTAGTGCTAGATGTGTCAAAAGGAATTATATATTGCAACCATATCTGACTTGTTAACTGAAGTAACTATTTATAAGAGTCCCTCTAGAATTTGTACGATTCCCCTAGTGTCAGCTCGTATGTGATTTTACAAAGTTAGCTCATGTCTGTTAGAAAATAAATACAACAATATAGAGAAAACATTGGCTGCGTGCAACATTCTTGTGCTAGCTCATATATGTAAAAAAAATTAAATGCCTGTACCTCAACGTGATGGATAGAAAAAACAATGCATGCTTATAGCTTTCTTGCTGCTAGGCCCTATGTGTTTACTTCAACGTTCTGGTTGAGAATTTTTCTAAAATAAAATTGCATGCTTGTAGATTTGCTAGTGGTAGTTTTTTAGTGAACCCCAGTGAGGTCATCTGTGTTTTAATCTCCCGTAATAAAAACTGTTTTACAAAAGCAATCTGCATGCGGTCTCCTGCTTTTTTAGGTAAGCATGAGGGCTCCTTTTCTTTGGTATCTCATATATGTAATATATATTTTAAATGCTTGCATATGTATTTTGTGGAAGCTAGTTCGTATGCGTTATTCCTCAACATGATGGATAGAAAAAGCAATGCATGCTTAGATCTTTCTTGCTGCTAGGTCGTACGTCTTTACTTCAAGGTCCTGGTTGAGAAAAAATTAAATGAAAATTGCATGCTTTTAGATTTGCTGGTGGTAGTTTTTTTTAGTGAACCCCGATGAGGTCATCTGTCTTTTACTCCCCTGCCAAAAAGAATCTGTGTTTTGCAAAAGCAAACTGCCTGTCGTCTCCTGCTTTTTTTGGGTAACCGTAAAGGCTCCTCTTTTTTTTATAGCATTTTTTGTTTTGCGTGAGGTCTCCTGGTGATTTCTGGGTCTCTGGTGGTGGGCTTTCCCCTTTATGTTCCTGGCATGGCTGGGATGTTTGAGTACGTGCATGCTAACCTGGCTACAGCGGCTACCAAAAACCCTTTTTGTAGTACGCGGCTTGAAAAGAAAACCTGGCTAGCACGATTGGCTTTTTATCCGATACTAACACATAGGCCATAGCAGCGCATGTACCTTGTTTTATGTGGGACATCCATACATTGTGTAGGACTCTTTTTTGTTTAGAGTAGGACTCTTCTATTTCTTCATACATGTCAACAGGTAAAATTTGTGCATGCTATAGTTTTACGTAACTTTTAGAACTTTTAAATCTCAACCTTTATAATCTAAATCAATGGAATATGTATTTTTTGGACTATGTGGATGAGCATGATGGCTTATATTTCTTTTATCAAGCTGATATCGAAATAAAACCCATGCATGCACCTTTGAACATTATATAGGCCCAAGCACTTGGCCGAGCTCGAGCATGTAATTTTGACTACATCTTATGTATTTGTATGTTTGTAAAAACATTTGATTTTTTGTAAAGTGAAAATATTTGGTGCTAAGATAGCAATTGTTCTTAAATAAAATTTTATCTTAGTACAACCTATTATGATATTTTTTTGACACTGTCATGGACTCTAAAAACGTTTTATCAGAAGTTACAGGGAGTACTAAGTAATTGTGCCAATATTTTCTTAACTTATACATGTATCATTATTTGTCTATCACCCGCCTAGTGATCAAATTTCTAAATTTTAGTGTCTACATAGCAGCTGGACATGCTGATGTTATAAATAGACGCAAATACTTGTTTTTGTATATTTTTATATTTTTTCATACGCTAGACAGTCTATATGCAGTGCAACTCCATGTCCATAGGCCGTCTCATGTGTTTTTAATTGGCGGCCGGATTTTTGAACGGGCTGATGGGCGGAGGCATGTATACTCTATCTCCGTATCTCCGTATTTGACGTTTTGACTTCCCTTTTGACCGGACTCTTTCTATCGATAGAATAGGCTAAATTCTTTGCGTTAGACCGTTTAGTACTCTAACCCCAATATTTTCCTCGGACCGTAATATGTGCATGGACGTTGCATCCATCTAGACTTTTTTTTCAGGGCATCCATATATATTACCATATATATGTTTGCACGTGATGGTTCAACATGCCGATATGTCAACAATAGCATGTTACATAAAATATTTTAAATCTCAGCCATTAATATTCTAATCAAACGGTCGAAATAATATTATCATACATGGACGCACGTGATGGCTTATTTGTCTTCTGTCTTAAGTATCTTCTGTCTTAAGTATATAATAGATGATGTGATGGACAAAACCCAATCCTAAGCATAGCACAAGATCGTGTAGTTCGTTTTGCTAGAGCTTTTCCAAATGTCAAGTATCATTTCCTTAGACCATGAGATTGTGCAACTCCCGGATACCGTAGGAGTGCTTTGGGTGCGCCAAACGTCACAACGTAACTGGGTGGCTATAAAGGTGCACTACGAGTATCTCCGAAAGTGTCTGTTGGGTTGGCACGAATCGAGACTGGGATTTGTCACTCCGTATAACAGAGAGGTACCTCTGGGCCCACTCGGTAATGCATCATCATAATGAGCTCAATGTGACCAAGTGGTTGATCACGGGATCATGCATTACGGTACGAGTAAAGTGACTTGCCGGTAACGAGATTGAACGAGATATTGGGATACCAACGATCGAATCTCGGGCAAGTAACATACCGATTGACAAAGGGAATTGTATACGGGATTGATTGAATCCTCGACATCATGGTTCATCCGATGAGATCATCGAGGAGTATGTGGGAGCCAACATGGCTATCCAGATCCCGCTGTTGGTTATTGACCGGAGAGTCGTCTCGGTCATGTCTGCATGTCTCCCGAACCCGTAGGATCTACACACTTCAGGTTCGGTGACGCTAGGGTTGTAGAGATATTGTATGCAGTAACCCGAAAGTTGTTTTGAGTCCCGGATGAGATCCCGGACGTCACGAGGAGTTCCAGAATGGTCCGGAGGTAAAGATTTATATATAGGAAGTCAAGTTTCGGCCATCGGGAAAGTTTCGGGGGTCACTGGTATTGTACCGGGACCACCGGAAGGGTCCCGGGGGTCCACCGGGTGGGGCCACCTATCCCGGAGAGCCCCATGAGCTGAAGTGGGGAGGGGAACCAGCCCCTGGTGGGCTTGTGCGCCCCCGTTGGGCGTTCCCCTGCGCCTAGGGCAGGAAACCCTAGGGGTGGGGGGCGCCCCCCTTGGCTTGGGGGGCAAGCCACCCCCTTGGCCGCCGCCCCCCTTGGAGATTAGATCTCCTAGGGCCGTCGCCCCCCAGGGGGCCTATATATAGTTGGGGGAGGGAGGGCAGCCGCACCCTAGCCCCTGGCGCCTCCCTCTCCCTCCCAACACCTCCTCCTCCTCCGTAGAGCTTGGCGAAGCCCTGCCGAGATCCCCGCTGCATCCACCACCACGTCGTCGTGCTGCTGGATCTCCATCAACCTCTCCTTCCCCCTTGCTGGATCAAGAAGGAGGAGATGTCCTCCCAACCGTACATGTGTTGAACGTGGAGATGCCGTCCGTTCGGCGCTCGGTCATCGGTGATTTGGATCACGACGAGTACGACTCCATCAACCCCGTTCTCTTGAACGCTTCCGCTCGCGATCTACAAGGGTATGTAGATGCACTCCTTTTCCCCTTGTTGCTAGTTAACTCCATAGATTGATCTTGGTGATGCGTAGAAATTTTTTGATTTCTGCTACGTTCCCCAACACAAGGGGCAGCGACGGCGGCGAGGTCCAAGGGGCGGCGACGGCGGTGATGTGGGTGGGTTGGCAAGGTCGCGAGCCCCCACTAACCCTAGAGGACGGGGATGCGGGAGGACGGTGGAATGGGGCGGCTGGCGAGGGGGACGAATGAGAGCACGAAAGGATGGGCCGCCGCCCTCCCCCACCCCATAGCCGCACGAGCCAACCGCCGCACGCCACGCACGACCCTGTCAGCGAAAAGACCAAAATACCCTCGGCAGGGGCAGGGTATTACGTTCGGTGGCACGAGATCTTTCCCCCGCCGATGCGCGTGACGAGACGACCGGGCCATATCCAAGCCACGGTCTCTGACAACCGCGGCCCACCCGCGAGCGGACCCACACATCAGAGACTTCAGACCAAAAAGACGGAGTAAAAACGAGCGCGCTGAGGCAGTAACAGGCAGTAACTATTCATTCCAGCAGTGCCGAGCCCAGATCCAACGTCCCAAATTTCTCCAGATGTCGATCCAACGGACGAAAACGCATCAAGGGAACCGATCCAACGGCCCAGAATCGCTGATCTCTAAGGAGCCATGTAGAGACCTTCTTCTCTTATTTCTAGTTGTGAACTGAAACATTGCCGAATGATCCCCATGTATCCAGTTTGAAGCCTAACATTCAGGAACCATGGAGGAATGTACAGTCGCAGGGAAGAAGGTAAATTAAATCTTTTCTTATAAGTATATATCCTCAAGGAGAATGTACAGTCGCACGGTCTTTGTAAGTATCCTCAAGGAGAAGGTAAATGAAACCTTTTCTTATAAGATAAAAAAACTATGACTGATTTAAAAAATGGCAGGAACGATGGAAGAATGTTCAGTTGCAGTGAAGAATCACGTGGAACGCCTGAGTTGAAAAATAATGTCATCAAATTTGACAAGGTAACAGGCGATCTGATTCATTTTGTGGGATGAATTGGCAAAATACAGTTCTTAAGCTTTACATCAATTCTCCCAAAATACTACATGGATTGCTTCTCCACTAGCCTGTGCCTCATCTTTAATTCAGTTTGTGGGGTGAATTGGAAAAATATGTTTCTTAAGCTTTACATCAGATCTCCCAAAATACTGCATGGATTGCTTCTGCATTAGGATGCTTATCATCTTTAATCTACCATATTTTCCTTCCCATTATCTTCTCCAACGGTTCAGTCTGACTCATCCAAATCAGCTGGTTTGGGGATTATTATTTTGGAGGCTGGTTCTAGATTATTATTTTCGTACTGGAATTCATGAGCTGACTATTTAAAACGGCTGCCGATCAGGTTAGTTAACATGCAATTGGGAAAATGGGAGATTTTCTAAGTGAAGATGAGTTCCTTGTCCAGTGTATATTTGTTATGATCCCATTTTTATGAAGCGAATCTTTCGATATAGCAGTAGTGCGTTTTGTGAAACGCGCTATAGCTATAGCACTAAGTTGAGGAGGAGGAGGTCGTACGTTGATGGATGCATCTTTCTTCTTGCCTTCTGTAACCACCACTGCGATCGCATCATCATCGTGGCCTTAATTCTTATTGTGGTGTTGCATTCTCGTTCTAGTCAATACCGACATGTGCGATCCCTTTGCTTAATTATATGCATCACTGTAACTAGTCCTCCATCTGTCAATTTATAAGTTGTGCTTACCTTTTCCATCAACTTCATGCAACGCGCGGGCATCTTGCTAGAAACACTAGAACATGTCGGACCGCGTGTGACCAAACCGACGGTGCACCAACCTAGCTACTACGTACCCTGCTTATCTGACGGAAATAGCCCCGCCCTAGCGTTTCCAATCGTTATTTCTATCTATCGATCGTGCCAAGGAGCAGAACCAAAATGTTACAATTTATACATGTTTCTCTACTCCTACTCCTATACAAGACTCACTTGGTGATGGTGGTGTGTCTGCCATCCGTCGTTTATGACCATTAGATCTGCATCTAACGGCTGTGAGGTAAGTTGTGGCATTTTTGCAACAATAGCCCACTTCTCTGCTCCAATTTGTAGAAAACCCCTTATTATCTTGAAAGCAACCACATCCCTCCCTCACCTCATCAAAACAGCCTAAGAAATATATACTCCTATAAAAGACTCAGTTGGTGATGGTGGTGTGTCTGCCATACGTTGTTTCTGACCATTAGATCTGCATCTAACGGTTGTGAGGTAAGTTGTGGCATTTTTGCAACAATAGCCCACTTCTCTGCTCCAATTTGCAGAAAAGCCCTTATTAACTTGAAAGCAACCACATCCCTCCCTCACCTCATCAAAACAGCCTGAGAAATATATTTTGAGTGAAAAGTACTCCCTCCATTCCTAAATATTTGTCTTTCTAGAGATTTTTCAATAAGTGACTACATACGGAGCAAAATGAGTGAATCTACACTTCAAAATATGTATATATAATCCGTATGTGATAGTCCATTTGAAATCTCTAAAAAGTCAAATATTTAGGAATGGAGGGAGTAATATATTAGGAGTATATCAAAAAAAGAGTGATTTGTTTCAAGTTTGCGAACAAGTACTACTATTCTACTACTTTGGATCCATCGCAACGCACGAGCACATTGCTAGTAAAAGGAAAAGGCCTGCCGCGCTCGCGTCGCAATCCCCCCACACGCGCCCGGGAATCGGGAGTACTCCACGGCCCGTCCGGCACGACACATAGCTTAGGGAAGGCGTGTTGCCTAGAATTTTCACTTTCATGTGGGACCGCCGTTGAGCAAACCGATTATTGGCAAATCGCACCCCGCCCGCCGCCGGGTTGGAAAACAAAAATGAGGGGAAGATCTAGCTGTAGCATGGAAGCCAAGAAATTTGGTGTCATATGGGGCTCGTTGATAGGGTAGGAGCATTCCGTACTACTCTGCTCCTACTAGTACCAAGTTTGTACTATACAACTAGTACTACCACTATACAACTAGTAGGTACGTGCACGACACATCATCGTAGGAACAAAAAACGGGAAGATCTTGTTTTGGGTGATTTATCTTTTTTGTGTCAACGTAGTATGAATAATATGATGTGGTGGGCACCCATGAAGCTTACGTGGCTTGGTTGCATGGCTACGAAAGGTTAGAGAAAAATAAATAGATAATGTGTTTAGAGTGCACTCCACTAAACAGATATACTTTGGTTCCATTGCAACGGGCAGACACATTTATATCTATACCCCCTATATAGTGTGTGAATAACTTTAAAAGTTGGTCATTGGATGAAGCCAATTCGACGGTACAAAGATGGCAAATCCAAGCACTACTGGCCGCAGGATCATCTACATTCCACCAGATTCTGCCGCATGTAGAATCTAGAAGACTCCATGGTTGAACTTCATTCATGACTAACTTTGCCACAACTAAGCTTAGGCAAAGTGTGTCTGAAACAAAAAATGTGGCTAACAAAATGTCCACCACAAGTGTGGAAAGATTTGGCAAGAAGTTGAGTCTATGACATGTGGACCATGTAGCTAGAAAAGTGTGGCAAGCCACAAGTGTAGCAATGAACCAAACACATGACTGGTGTGTTTGGTAGGGTGTATGAAGGGTGCATGATCCCAAGAGTTCCCTTCTCGACCCATTTTTGTGTGTTTGATAGAGTGTATGGAGGGCGCATGAGTCCACACTAGATTAGCACGAATACACTAGAAGCATGCATGAAGAGAGCATACATGAAGAGGGGTGTTGAGTTGAGCATGCATGAAGAGGGAACAACTATGCTGAGATGAGAATGCAACCAAACACACTTGTGGCACGCCTAAGCTTAGGCGTGGCAACCTTAGGCTGCAAACCAAAACATAACTTTGAAAGTTGGTCGTTGGATGAAGCCAATCCGACGGTACAAAGATGGCAAATCCGAGCACTACTGGCCGTTGGATATCATCTACATTCCACCAGATTCCGCCACAGTAGAATCTAGAAGACTCCATGGTTGAACTTCATTCATGACTAACTTTGCCACAACTAAGCTTAGGCAAAGTGTGTCTGCCACACAAAAATGTGGCTAACAAAATGGCCACCACAAGTGTGGCAAGATTTGGCAAGAAGTTGAGTCTATGACATGTGGACCATGTAGCTAGAAAAGTGTGGCAAGCCACAAGTGTAGCAATGAACCAAACACATGCTGGCACGCCTAAGCTTAGGCATGGCAACCTTAGGCTGCAAACCAAACCATAACTTTGAAAGTTGGTCGTTGGATGAAGCCAATCCGATGGTACAAAGATCGAAAATCCGAGCACTACTGGCCGTTGGATATCATCTACATTCCACCAAATTTTGCCACATGTAGAATCTAGAAGACTCCACATGTAGAAGCATAATGCACAAACCACCAGAATCTCATGCGTGCAATGCACATGTACCTTACTAGTAGTTGGTAGTAGTAAGAAACAAATTCCGGGTTTGGCACGAGCTCGTACTGCGGGAGCACCACAAGGCCTGCCGCAGGAGTTACATTTCCCTCTCGGGGCCCACGGGACTGAACTTCAGTGGCTTAGTGCCCGGCCTATGAGAGCAAGTACAATAAGGTGATGTAGGTGGGCTGTAAGACATTAAATATTATATTTTTTCTTAGTTGGACGAGAGAGAAGATGAAAGAGAAGAGAAGCGGGCTACTAGTTAACAGCCGGCTGCAGCACGTGCTCCTAGGCATTTTACGAGAGAGCGAGGTGGGTCATGTAACAACAAAGTAGTACATATTAATATTCAACTATTGTACTTGCTGGCTAGAAGCTTGGCTATATGTGACATGGCAACATCATATAGCCAGCAACCGGCTATATTATTAACCATGCTCTGAGTTAGTGACATGCGGATGTTAAATGCGGCTGGCCCACATGTCATTCTCATTTTGGTGGTGTGGCTCTCGACTCACTCGTTCGAGATGAACCGGCCGGTGGTGGCGTGGCCGTGGTGAGGGTGCCATAGCTGGGCGTCGAGGTGTTACAAGGCGTAGATGGCCACACCGGCGGGTACTACCTGTAGTACAGAAGTACTCCAGCTGAGGATTGATGCCCGGGACGAAATGTGTCACAGCCGCTGGATGAGAATTCGATGGTGCGGGACATGTGGTGTCATGGGTTCGTGCGGCGTCGTGGAAATCGTGTGTGTCTCTGGTAGAAACTTGATGCTCGCCACATTTAAGGTGGCCCACATGTCATGCACACAAAGGCAGAGGGGCGGTGCGGCCGAGAGGGGTGAGGCGCACGTCGGGGGATGTGGTGCCGTGGGTTGGAGCGGCGTCGTGGGAATCGTGAGTGGCAGTGGATGAAACGTAATGGTCGCCGTAGTTGAACTTCCATGGACAAGCTGTCATGTGTACGGACACATGCATTGCATAACGATCACTAGAAGGAGTAGTAGAGAAATCTAGGCGGATAAATAGTTCCTTATAGTCAAGCGGACCCACGCTACTACTTGTTCCAAAGACATGCACACCATCGAAATAGTCCATCTATATCAATATACATAGAGAGGGAATATTTTTTTACGAGAGAGGAAATAGTTCATCCATCCATAATGTCGTGCTACTGGTGCAACATCTTCTTCTTCTTCTTCTTCTTCTTCTTCTTCTTCTGCTTCTTCTTCTTCTTCTTCTTCTTCTTCTTCTTCTTCTTCTTCTTCTTCTTCTTCTTCTTCTTCTTCTTCTTCTTCTTCTTCTTCTTCTTCTTCTTCTTCTTCTTCTTCTTCTTATTCTTCTCATTTTCTGTGGGAGACGGCTTCGCAACAAGCTCTCTGGACCTTGCAGCTATCTCGAAACTCACATGGGCATCGAGGGCAGCATATTTTATACGCTCGTACGTCAAGGGATAATTCTCCCATCCAGACGACCTTAATGCCAGCGTCTCGTCACCCTTCTGAAGATTTGTTCCTAGCAAAAAATTTGCTATGTCGAATAGGGATGGTGTCGGTTTATCACAATCTTCTACAGGAATTTTTATTCTAGTTTGTAGGTCAGCGATGCTTTTTAAATCAAGGTTGTACGGCTCCAACTTCTGTTTGTCCCATGCGATGGCTGCCCCACAGAAGTATATGTCCTCCCAAGACAAGAAATCGTGAAGCTCACCTGGTATGGAGGGCGCGTGTATGATGTGGCACTACTAGGGAAAAGCCTAGCAGCAGCGCGGGTTTTGGGCCTATTAGCAGCGCAGGGGCCGGTGCTACTAATAATGCGCTACTAATAAGGATTTTTCTGTTAGGTTTTTAAGGATTTTGAAAATGTTTAACGGGGTTCCCCGGTTAAATTTCGATGTAACTTTTCGAGTAGATGATTTTTCATATAAAAAACTTTTTCATCCGAGTTAGTATGCAAAAGTTATGCCCATTTTTACAAATTCTCGAGAGATTTTGCAAATAAAGTCGAAATTCATATTTGCAAATTTTCCCAACAACTAGACCAGATATCACATGGGAAACTTATTTTCTTTTATTTTTTGACATTTTCATCATTTTCTTTTATTTTTTTAAAAACTGAAAAG
>NC_041387.1:639279587-639308583 GCF_002162155.2 Triticum dicoccoides
GAAAATGGGTCCTTTAGTAGTAGCGCGGTTTTTTACCCCCTCGCTACTGCTATGGCACCACTTAGTAGTAGCGAGGGCTAAAAACCAACGCTACTGCTATCAAACTTAGTAATAGCAAGGTTTTAAAAACCCGCGCTACTACTATGGCATGTCCCGGGGGGGCACGGTAGAGACCGCTTAGTAGTAGCGAGGGTTAAAAACCCTCGCTACTGCTATCAACTTAGTAGTAGCGAGGTTTAAAAACCTGCGCTACTAAGTTGATAGCAGTAGCGCGGGTTTTTAACCCTTGCTACTAGTAACTTTCTGTGTATAGGCTTTTCCCTAGTAGTGTGGTACACCAAAACATCATCTTCGAGGCACAGCTGAAGGACAGTGGTGCGTTGGATCTTTCCAGTGGCACGCTCCGTGTACTCTGCATCGAGACCGATGACATTCATCTCCACCTTTTGGAGGGAGTTGGATACATCGTTGATCCACTTCCGAACAACCCTTGGGTGTTCGGTGACTATGGCAACTATGCTCAACGAGCCTTCGATGAGGACATGTTGGACACTAAAAACCTGCATCTCGATCTCTTTCGCCATTTGGAACCGCTGGACCAGAGGGCTATGGTTTGAAGAAGATGATTATTTATAGGGGCTTCGGAATTACTCCAGGAGGATGTGAAGAGGTTAAAACAATGTGAATGCAGTGTTGTTTGGATGCAAATGAAGATTAAGGAGTAGTGAAAAAGCCGAGGAAAATCGGTTCCCGATGGAGAAGTAAATGGGAGAAGTTATGCGCATGCATGAGGAGAGGTGCGGTGGTTTGACTGCTGCATGCAATGGATTGGACGAGCTCTTCGGTTTCCTTTTCTATCTCCCACGCGCACAGAGTGGCCCACTTGCATGCTGTAGTTTATTGGCTGGAGTCGGGCTGCAGCTGCTCATGCGTACGCTAATTAACGTTGTGAATGCGGGTCATGGAGGGAAATGGGCGCATGCAAAAGCGTATATACGCAGACTAATTAGAGAAACACTAAAAAAAAGTTATGCGCAGACAAAAGAGGACCGGCGGTAGTACTACTCATGTTCCTACTACGGTTAAGGAATATGCGGTTATCCTCAAAAAAAGAAAAGTCCTTCTTCGCGCTTCCGCATGCACGGGAATTTGGTTCTGCTCTCAATATGGATGATAGCTGGAGGATGAAGTGATCCCAGAGGCATGCTAGCACGGGAGTGTACTCATGTTCCTACTACTCCTACTACTAGTAGTAGTACAACTGTGGTACACTTGATGGTCAAAATACTATTATTCATATGGTCCTCACAGTGAAGTGACAAGACCCCTGTGCCCGAGGTGACACCAGTCCACGCGGCGTGCCCGGGTTACCAAAGTCAGCCTCACCTTGTGCACTGTGTAGTCACTGTCACCGCCGCTGTATAGCATGCCTCGCCTCGTCTCTGTCACGACCGACTTTTTCAATAAATAAATATTGAGAAAATCGATCTTTAATTCCTAGTATAGGAAAAAGTCATCCTTTCTGGTAGACAAATGCTTGATAAACAGAGAACCAGTAGCATCAAATATATTACAGGGTTGAGATGAGGCTGCTCAACAATTTATTACAAACTCTCCAATATCTTACATATGGGCGGTTATGACACAGGGGTGTGGTGGCATGCTACTAGCTCGAGGGAAAAGGGGTGGATAACTTGACTCCTAACTGGCAACTCATCGAGCGTCGGGGGAGGCTTGATGAATTTTATTCAGGGGATGCGGAAGCGGATAATACAATGACCAAAACAGGATCGCACGGGACTGACTGGGACTCCTCTAGGCGTCGGACTCGCTATCAAACCTTTCATCCATGAGATCGCCTTCATCAACATCTGGCCAAATCAACAAGCCAGGTGAGTACTTTGAAAGTACTCGCAAGACAGTTCGGAGAAAAGATATAATCAATGAATGCATGAATGCGTCATGAATAAATGGTGATGCTCATATAACAAAAATAATATTGCAGGACTTGATAAATAAAATAAATGACTGAAAACCGATCGGGTGTCTGGAGCGACGCCTCGAAAGGTAAATAAAATGCATGCCGCAGTCGGGCGTCTAAGCGACACCACATAAAGGGCTTGAAAGAAATGCCGCAGTCGGGCGTCTTAGCGACACCACGTAAAAGGCTTAAAGGAAATGCCACAGTCGGACGTCTAAGCGACATCACATAAAGGGCTTTAAAAGAAATGCCACAGTCGGACGTCTGAGCGACATCACATAAAGGGCTTTAAAAGAAATGCCACAGTCGGATGTCTGAGCGACATCACATAAAGGGCTTTAAAAGAAATGCCACAGTCGGACGTCTGAGCGACATCGCAGATAGGGCTTGCAACAAATGTAAATAACAGACATGCCACCGTCGGACGTTTGAGCGACATCAGCGACAGGGCCTATGACAAAAGTAAATAACAGGTATGCCACTGTCGGACGTCTGAGCGACATCGCAGACAGGGCTTGTAATAAATGTAAATTAACAAGATTAGTCCATCCACAAGAATAATCTTTTAACTGGATTTTATCACACATAAATCCCATCGGAGTTTTGTCACTGAGAATGATACCTGACAAGATAAGATGAAAATAGTACTTGAACAAAGTACAAGATAATTGAAGGATTTGAGACTCTGCAGAGTTTGGATGAACTGACCACAGCCAACGGATTTCCGTAGTCACGAAGGACTAGTTCCATTTACGGTATTTCAGTAGAAACACATTTAACTAGTACACACCCACTTCGCCTCACGATGCCAGGAATCACCCTGGACAACGTCCAAGAAAAACTTTGAGACGGGGAGGCCACAACCTCGAATAGCATGGGATCAAATTTCTGTACGCGCGCTCTAAGGGGTGCCCCCCTCTCGGTCCCAACCGGAAACACCCATGCCCCCTGACCGGATGACGGGCTTTAATCCAGGGCCATGGAACCCTCATCCCGGCCTCTCTATTTGGTGTGTACCAGGAAAACGATTTGCAATTTACTATGCCATATTACTTTCGGAAAACATGTGACAGTAGGAAGGAATGAATGGACATGTGATTTGTTTCACGATGACACGGAAGTCAAATAATCTGGCATAAGACTGGCATGTCCCAACACTGCCATCTTACCCATCCTCATGCCAACACATGGCTATGCAAATATGTATCCAACAACATAATGCTTTCCGAAACTTCCTTTCCGCTCATGTGCATGAAAAATAACCTTCAAAGTGATGTTCATAAACATGCCATGTCTATACTAAAATACAAACATGCAACAACACTCATCATATCAAGGTTTCAAACATGCTTGCCCGGTTCGGAGTAGTCGGAGTTTAACTGTGTGAAGTTTGTAGCTCCGTCACCTCCTCCGGTATCTACGATATAAGAAAATTACGCATGCAACGTAAATACCGTGAGTGTACATAAAAGTGTTCCAAATATTTTTCAAATAAATATGACAAAAAACTAGACAGAAAAACAAAGATGACAGAAAAGGAATCGATCAAAAATCATTTTCTGTTTAAAAGTTATAAGAGTTTTGGTCCAAGGACCCATCTGTAATGAAACAGAAAGTTTCCAGGGGGCTCTGTGGAAAAGTCCAGGATAACGTTTCGTTTAAAAGAAACGGCTGTGAGACTGACAGGCAGGCTCCACCTGTCGGGTTTGAAATTTCAAACGGAGAAACAGAGCGCGACGGCGCCCGAGAGGTGCGGTGGTCGCCGGCGGCGATCCACGACGAGGCAAGGTGATCGGGGGTTACCTTCGAGATCAGTGCACCGTTCCGTGTCTGTGGGTGGTGGTGGTGGTCGCTGGCGAGCACTGTGTCGACGGTGGCCCTTGATCCGGCGGACGGCGGTTCGGGCAGTCGTGGATCTCGTCGGAGGGAGCTGCGGGGATCAAATAGGAGTGGGGGTTAGCCTCCTAGTTGCTCGAGAGGGTTGCTGACGAAGTTAGGGCATCGGAGACAGCCTCACCGGAGCGAATCGAGGTGGAGGCCGAGGCGGAACGGGGCGGCCGGAGTCGGGGAAGAAGGGCCCCTCGAGGCTCTCCTAGTGGCTAGGCGGGGTCTAGTGAGGTGGTGGAGTCGTGCGTGGGCGAGAGCAGGCTCGGGGGCGCTATATATAGCCGGCCCGAGTCGGTTGCCGTGAACGGATAAGTCCGGCGAGTTGATTACGGCGGCGCTGTGGCTGGACGGTCGGCTTAGGAGCTTGAGCATCGCCTAGGTGGAGTAGTGGTGCCATTTTAGGGTCCAGCTCAGCACGTGAGGAAGGTTTACGGCCTGCCTTCGACGGAACGGCCGCACGGCCCGTCGACGGCAGAGAGCGCGCTCTGCGCGTGCCAAGCCACGGTGACGGTGCTGCATGCGTGCGCTGGCAAGGAGATGGCCACACAGAGCCACCAGGAGGTTTGGGCGGCGCCGAACGGCGTTGAGCCGCCGTTTTGCTTCCTGTCGGCCGTTACGGTGGTTCTGCCGCCGCAAAGCACGCCGGCGCAGGCGGGCCAGGGCGCCACTGACGCCAGGAAGGCGCCAAGCGCGCGTGTGGAGCTCCGGACAAGCAGGCCAGGCTGCGAGCATCGAGCCAAACGCACAGTGGGCACGTGACTGAAGTTCTGTCGGAGAAACGACACTGAACTTTCTGAATTTACTGAATATGAACAAAACAGTGCATGCCAGGTGTTCGACAGAATGATTCTGGTATCTAGGGATTTTTCCTTGAGCTGATTTTTGGTGGAGTGGTCTCTCATTGTAACTTGAGGTTGCCTCAATTTTGGTGGAATTTTTGGAGAAGTGTAGATATGAATTTCACCAAATTTGGCAAATCTGGTCCAAACTTGCAGTGAGTGAAATTTGAAATATTTGAAAAGAAGAAGAGTGGATCAAGATGGTTCTGGGTTGTGGGTACAAGGGACTATCCAGGGGTGTTGAGTTGAGGTCAAAAATCAAAAGCATTAGGGTACTTGCCTTGCAAATCACCTAGGCTCAAAAGAAAAGACAGAATTATTATGGGAGGAGAAATAATTGTAATAAAATCCAAAAATGGATTGTATTAGTTTGGACAGAATGTTTGGGTTGTACCAAAGTGGGAGGAGGGGTTTTTTTTGGGGGGGGGGGAGTTTTACCATAGGAGGCATGGTAAACCAGAGTGGATCAAAATCAAATGAAAGACCAAAACTCAAAAGTGTTTTCTTTTAAAAGAAACTAAATTCAAGAAAAAGATTTTTGACAGGGCAAACTTAGAAGATGGTTTTTAGGAAGGGTTTAAGTGACCTTTTTTTTCAAACCAAGCAAGGCTCTTTCTGAAAACAAAAATCACCAAATTTTTGGAGTGTCACAGCACCTACCCCCTTAGGAAAAATCTCATCCCCGAGATTTCAGCTGATCCTTAAATAGGTGTGGGTGCTCTGTCCGAAGAAAATCCTCGCTCTCCCAGGTTGCTTCATTTTCGGTGTGATTACTCCACTGAACTCTAAAAAACTTAATGGTTTTCTGTCGGGTCCTCCTCTCAGACTCTTCTAATATTTTTATTGGGTGCTCCCGGTACGTGAGGTCCGGTTGCACGTCAATATTCTCATGTGAAACTTGCTTCTCTGGGTTGCTCACGTATTTTCTCAACTGTGAGATGTGAAACACGTTGTGGATACCGGATAAGTCTCCGGGTAGGTCTAGCTGGTAGGCTACCGTGCCTCTTCGGGCCACTATATGAAATGGTTCGATGAATCTTGGTGCTAGTTTCCCCTTAATCTTGAATCGTTGCAAACCCTTCATAGGAGAAACTCTCAGGTATACCAATTCTCCGGGTTCAAAACTGACTTCCCGATGCTTTCGGTCGTAATAACTCTTTTGCCGACTTTGAGCTGTTTTGAGTCGATCTCTAGTTGTCTTAACTTTCTTCTCGGCCTCCTTGAGTATATCTGGGCCAAAGATATGGCTGTCTCCGGTCTCTGACCAATTTAGCGGGGTACGACATCTTCTCCCATATAGAGCTTCAAAGGGTGCCATTTGCAAGCTGGCTTGATAGCTGTTGTTGTATGCGAACTCTGCATATGGCAAACTTTCTTCCCAACTATTCCCGTAGGTGAGGACACATGCTCTTAGTATGTCTTCTAGGATTTGGTTTACGCATTCCGTCTGCCCATCAGTCTGGGGATGGTATGCGGTACTGAAGGCCAGTTGGGTTCCCAGTGCCTGTTGTAGGTGATCCCAGAATATAGAGACAAACTGTGTGCCTTTATCGGAGATGATAGTCTTAGGGACTCCATGCAGGCAGACGATACGAGCAAGATAAAGTCTGGCCAGTCTCTGAGTGGTGTAAGTTGTCTTTACCGGAATAAAATGGGCCACCTTGGTTAATCTGTCGGTTATGACCCATATGGCATCGTTTCCGTGTCGTGACCGTGGCAGTCCAACGATAAAGTCCATTCCAATCTCGTCCCATTTCCACTCGGGTATCTTATTTGGCTGTAACAGTCCGGCTGGTTTCTGGTGCTCGGCCTTGATACGTTGACAAGAGTCACAGCATGCAATGAACGTGGCTATATCTCTCTTCATATCGTGCCACCAAAAAATTTCCTGAAGGTCTTTGTACATTTTTGTCCCTCCAGGATGGATTGAATACGGAGCTGTGTGACTTTCAGTCAATATCTGCTGTTTGAGGTCCTTGACATTTGGTACGCATAGCCTCTCTCCGTACCACAATATTCCTTGCTCATCTACGTTGAATTCTGAGGCTCTTCCCAAACTCACTTTTCTTTTTATGCCCTCAATGCTGGGGTGTCCGTGCTGGGCTTCCTTGATCCTTTCCATCAGGGTAGGCTGTATTTATATATTCGACACACTACCTTCGGTAACCATTATTAGATTGAGTCGGGCAAATTCCTGCTGAAACTCTAGCCTCAACTTTGGTATGCTGTCGTCGTCCGTGCTGGGATTTCGACTAAGTGCATCTGCCACAACATTTGCTTTTCCGGGATGATAGTGGATTCCAACATCATAATCCTTCACCAACTCTAACCAGCGTCGTTGCCGTAAATTTAACTCTGGCTGTGTGAAAATATACTTAAGACTCTTACGGTCTGTGTATATCTCACAACGATTCCCAAGTAGAAAGTGTCTCCATTCCTTGAGTGCATGGATGGCCGCTGCTAATTCCAAGTCATGAGTGGGATAATTCTCCTCATGCTTGCGTAGTTGTCTAGAGACATACGCAACTACCTTGCCTTCTTGCATCAATACGCATCCGAGGCCTTTCCGGGATGCGTCACAATATACCTCAAAATTCTTGTGTATATCTGGCACAATTAGTACTGGTGTCGTTGTTAATCTGCTTTTTAGCTCTTGGAAGCTTTTCTCACATGCTCCTGTCCATTCAAACTTCTTGCCTTTCTTGAGTAATTGTGTCATGGGCTTTGCTATAGTGGAGAATCCTTCAATAAATCTCCGATAATAGCCTGCCATTCCCAAGAAACTCCGTACGTCCGTTACATTAGCTGGTGCTTTCCAGCCAAGTACGGCCTTGACTTTTTCCAGGTCTACTGCAATACCTTCTTGGGTTAGCACGTGGCCCAGAAAACCCACCTGCCTTAGCCAAAATTCACATTTGCTGAGTTTGGCATACAACTGATGTTTCCTGAGTTCTCCGAGTACAATCCTGAGATGTTCGGCGTGCTCTTCTGGTGTTTTGGAATATATCAGAATATCATCGATGAATACTACAACAAACTTGTCCATATACTTCATAAATACTTTGTTCATGAGGTGAACAAATATGCGGGGGCGTTGGTTAGCCCGAATGGCATTACTGTGAACTCATACACCCATATCTGGAGGTGAAGGCGGTCTTGGGAATATCTTCTGTTCGTACTTTTAATTGGTGGTATCTTGATCTCAAGTCAATTTTTTAGAAGACTTTGGCCTGTGCGAGCTGATCGAATAAATCATTTATTCGGGGCATTGGGTATTTGTTCTTGATTGTGACCATGTTGAGAGCTTGATAATCAATACACAACCTCATTGTTCCATCCTTCTTCTTGGCAAATAAAATTGGAGAACCCCAAGGTGAGGAGCTGGCTCGTATGTATCCTTTCTCCAACAATTCTTTTATTTGCTTCTTCAACTCTACCAATTCGGATGGTGCCATTCTGTAAGGTTTCTTGTAAATAGGAGCGGTTCCAGGTGCTAGCTCAATGCTGAATTCTATCTCTCGGTCCGGTGGCATGCCTGGTAGTTCTTCTGGAAATACGTCTGGGAATTCACATACTACTGGAACCTTGTTCAGCTCAGAAACGTCCACCTTGTTTAACCTAGGTTGCCGAGGTATTTGTCTCTCTTTGGCTGAAACTTTTATTTTCTTCCCATGATGGTGTGTGAGAATCACGGTACGGTTGAAGCAGTCAATAAAACCTTTGTTGGTGGTTAACCAATCCATTCCTAGGATGACATCCAGTCCTTTGCTTTCCAGTACAATAAGGTTGGCGTAAAACTTCAATCCTTCAAATTCAATAACCACACCTTGACAGTAACTCTGGGTCACTTGCTTAATTCCAGGGGACTTGATGATCATTGATTTTTCCAAGGGAAGCATCGAAAAATTATTTTGCAAAGCAAAACTTTTCGAAACGAATGAGTGAGAAGCTCCAGAATCAAACAAAACCATGGCAGGTATTGTGTTGACGGGGTACGTATCGAGTACGATATCTGGGGCGTTATGTGCTTCCTCTCGGGTCACGTGGTTCAAGTGACCTTTCCGGTGGTTGTTGTTGGGGTTGAAATTGCTTCGCTTTGGTGCTGAATTATTGCCACCATTATTGAGCTTCGGGGTTGAGCTCCTTGGCTTGGGGCACTGCTTGGCATAGTGCCCTTCTTCTCCACAAGCATAACAGGTAACACCTGGGCGATAGGTGAATTCTTTGTCTCTTGCATGGAAATTCTTGATTGGCCGTGAATTTTCCGTCGGGGTTTTGTGGGTTCTACCCTTCTGAATTTCCGCCTTGTTTCTGGGTTTGCGAGCAAAAGTAGTCTGGTCCCTCTTGCATTTGCGGAAATCTTCCAGGCTACGTCGCTCATTTTCCAGAGTAATGGCCTTATCCACCAGTGTTTTACAATCTGGAAAGGTATGCACAACTAGCTGGCACTTAAGGGCGGGTGCCAGGCCTTCCAAGAATTTTTCCATCTTCTTGCTCTCGGTCATGCGTTCTTCATTGACGTAGCAAGACAGCAGAGTGAATTGGCTGTTGTACTCTGACACTGTCATGGCCCTTTGCTTGAGTTCATCAAATTCTTTCTTCTTGATTTTCATGACGCTCTTAGGAATATGTGCCCCACGAAAACCTTCTTTGAAATTTTCCCAGGTGATTTCATTTTCGTTGGGGTGCATGTGCAGGAAGTTTTCCCACCATGATGAAGCTACTCCTGTGAGATAATGTGGTGCATACAATACTTTTTCACGGTCTGAACACTGTGCGATAATTAATTTTCTCTCCATGTCTCGAAGCCAGTCCTCGGCCTCAAGAGGCTTGTCAGTATGAGAAAATGTTGGAGGACGCGTCTTTTGTAACTCAGATAATTTGGATTGCGGTTGATACTGACCACGGTTACTTCCCATATTGATGAATTGGTTCATCATTTCCTGGTGTTGCTGCTGACTCTGTTCATACAAACGACAAACTTGTGTAAAAGCTGTTTCACTGTCCTGTTGACTTGTCTGACCCTGAGTGAAATTGTGGTTCTGCGGTGTGCCATAATTTTCTCCTGGCTGAGTTGGCATGGAGCACGTCCAAGGACGAGACATCTTTCACTCTGGGGATATATTTTGTGAACTCTTAAGATAAGAAAGAGAGTCGCAAAAGTCAATAAAATCACACACAAAGAACATTTTTAAACTCCAGGATATTTTTGGAAACACACGATTGCGCGCGGAGAAGGACTATTACATATCTCACACGCGGGCATAATTATACAGTACATCACTCAGGACATGCGTACATAATCCTGATATGTTATTTAAACTAGTGCACTCCTCCAGATCCTACATGATGCGCAAACAGGCTACTTCTCACAACTTATGTACATATAAACATATTACACAAGTCAATGCATCGCATGGCGTCTACGCGTACTCAGTCGGAGATGGTGAGGATCTCCCTTGGCCTGCCGAGGGTGAGACGCAGTGACGTTGGGGAATCAACTTCCTCCTCGCTAATAGGTTCCAGACGAGGAACGCTGTGCTGAGCTGATGGAGCAGGTGCCGTAGGCGGAGTACCCTGAAAAAGAGTGGCCGGAATAGGTGGAGTAGCATGTATGGGAGTGGGTGCAAAAAGTGGCGCAGTGCGAACGGGAGTGGGTGCAAAAAGTGGTGCAGCGCGAACGGGAGTGGGTGCAATAGCCTGGTTGAATTCCTCAGTGGTAGGTAGACGACGTGTAGTAGCGAGAATGGTAGGTGAATGAGAAGCTGAGGACGAGATAAAGGTCAGCGGTGGAGCGGTGTGTAGGAGTTCCCTCTTGTTAGCAGCACAGCCATGAACTGAGTCCATGCGGGCAGCTATGAGGTCGTCCACCATGCTGTCAAAGGCTGCCTCCAGGGCTCGGAGGTACTCTACAAGCATCTCAAAGGCCTCGTCTTGCTCTCCTCTGGGGCAAGAGAATGAGTAGTGACAGGTGTAAGGCACATGGCATGGAAGGTAGCGATAGCGACGGGTCTTCATTGCAGGCAGGACATCCCGAAGACGAGCTATCGCCTCGTAGGCTGCCATCTGCATAGCATGCCTCTCTGTAGGCATGGCTCTCCCCAAGAAACGGAAGCGGCACATCTCAACACGACCTCCCCTGAATTGCACGGCGGCTTGGTGCATGGTCAGACTGTCGTTGATCTTGTGTGGATAAAGCGTGAAGACTAGGCGCACGGATGGCCCCATCGCGACCTGAATGATGAAGGAGAGGAGTTTGACGAACCCCTCTGGCACGTTGGCGAACATTTGAGACTCGCAGTCGCTGCCGGCCATCTACAAAAGTAGGCAAAAATTCTGAGTGATCAGATCATAAATTTTTATGCTGACTGTCAGAAAGATGACTACATTTTGTAAAAACAAGAATAAACATTGTCATGCTAATAATTAAATTAGCGATCGCACCTAGTGGCTTCCTACAGTCAGCCTGGCTCTGGTTACCAAGTCTGTCATGATCGACTTTTTCAATAAATAAATATTGAGAAAATCGATCTTTAATTCCCAGTATAGGAAAAAGTCATCCTTTCTGGTAGACAAATGCTTGATAAATAGAGAACCAGTAGCATCAAATATATTACAGGGTTGAGCTGAGGCTGCTCAACAATTTATTACAAACTCGCCAATATCTTACATATGGGCGGTTATGACACAGGGGTGTGGTGGCATGCTACTAGCTCGAGGGAAAAGGGGTGGATAACTTGACTCCTAACTGGCAGCTCATCGAGCGTCGGGGGAGGCTCGATGAATTTTATTCGGGGGATGCGGAAGCGGATAATACAATGACCAAAACAGGATCGCACGGGACTGACTGGGACTCCTCTAGGCGTCAGACTCGCTATCAAACTCTTCATCCATGAGATCGCCTTCATCAACATCTGGCCAAATCAACAAGCCAGGTGAGTACTTTGAAAGTACTCGCAAGACAATTCAGACAAAAGATATAATCAATGAATGCATGAATGCGTCATGAATAAATGGTGATGCTCATATAACAACGATAATATTGCAGGACTTGATATATAAAATAAATGACTGAAAACCGATCGGGTGTCTGGAGCGACGCCTCGAAAGGTAAATAAATAAAATGCATGCCGCAGTCGGGCGTCTAAGCGACACCACATAAAGGGCTTGAAAGAAATGTCGCAGTCGGGCGTGTTAGCGACACCACATAAAGGGCTTAAAGGAAATGCCACAGTCCGACGTCTGAGCGACATCACATAAAGGGCTTTAAAAGAAATGCCACAGTCGGACGTCTGGGCGACATCACATAAAGGGCTTTAAAAGAAATGCCACAGTCGGATGTCTGAGCGACATCACATAAAGGGCTTTAAAAGAAATGCCACAGTCGGACGTCTGAGCGACATCGCAGACAGGGCTTGCAACAAATGTAAATAACAGACATGCCACCGTCGGACGTCTGAGCGACATCACTGACAGGGCCTATGACAAAAGTAAATAACATGTATGCCACTGTCGGACGTCTGAGCGACATCGTAGACAGGGCTTGTAATAAATGTAAATTAACAAGATTAGTCCATCCACAAGAATAATCTTTTAACCGGATTTTATCACACATAAATCCCACCGGAGTTTTGTCACTGAGAATGATACCTGACAAGATAAGATGAAAATAGTACTTGAACAAAGTACAAGATAATTGAAGGATTTGAGACTCTGCAGAGTTTGGATGAACTGACCACAGCCAACGGATTTCCGTAGTCACGAAGGACTAGTTCCGTTTACGGTATTTTAGTAGAAACACATTTAACTAGTACACACCCACTTCACCTCACGATGCCAGGAATCACCCTGGACAACGTCCAAGAAAAACTTTGAGACGGGGAGGCCACAACCTCGAATAGCATGGGATCAAATTTCTGTACGCGCGCTCTAAGGGGTGCCCCCCTCTCGGTCCCAACCGGAAACACCCATGCCCCCTGACCGGATGACGGGCTTTAATCCAGGGCCATGGAACCCTCATCCCGGCCTCTCTATTTGGTGTGTACCAGGAAAACGATTTGCAATTTACTATGCCATATTCCTTTCGGAAAACATGTGACAGTAGGAAGGAATGAATGGACATGTGATTTGTTTCACGATGACACGGAAGTCAAATAATCTGGCATAAGACTGGCATGTCCCAACACTACCATCTTACCCATCCTCATGCCAACACATGGCTATGCAAATTGTATCCAACAACATAATGCTTTCCGAAACTTCCTTTCCGCTCATGTGCATGAAAAATAACCTTCAAAGTGATGTTCACAAACATGCCATGTCTATACTAAAATGCAAACATGCAACAACACTCATCATATCAAGGGTTCAAACATGCTTGCCCGGTTCGGAGTAGTCGGAGTTTAACTGTGTGAAGTTTGCAGCTCCGTCACCTCCTCCGGTATCTACGGTATAAGAAAATTACGCACGCAACGTAAATACCGTGAGTGTACATAAAAGTGTTCCAAATATTTTTCAAATAAATATGACAAAAAACTAGACAGAAAAACAAAGATGACAGAAAAGGAATCAATCAAAAATCATTTTCTGTTTAAAAGTTATAAGAGTTTTGGTCCAAGGACCCATCTGTAATGAAACAGAAAGTTTCCAGGGGGGCTCTGTGGAAAAGTCCAGGATAACGTTTCGTTTAAAAGAAACGGCTGTGAGGCTAACAGGCGGGCTCCACCTGTCGGGTTTGAAATTTCAAATGGAGAAACAGAGCGCGACGGCGCCTGAGAGGTGCGGTGGTCGCCGGCGGCGATCCATGGCGAGGCAAGGTGATCGGGGGTTACCTTCGAGATCAGTGCACCGTTCCGCGTCTGTGGGTGGTGGTGGTGGTCGCCGGCGAGCACTATGTCGACGGCGGCCCTTGCTCCGGCGGACGGTGGTTCGGGCAGTCGTGGATCTCGCCGGAGGGAGCTGCGGGGATCAAATAGGAGTGGGGGTTAGCCTCCTAGTTGCTCGAGAGGGTTGCTGACGAAGTTAGGGCATCGGAGACAGCCTCACCGGAGCGAATCGAGGTGGAGGCCGAGGCGGAACGGGGCGGCCGGAGTCGGGGAAGAAGGGCCCCTCGAGGCTCTCCCAGTGGCTAGGCGGGATCTAGTGAGGTGGTGGAGTCGTGCGTGGGCGAGAGCAGGCTCGGGGGCGCTATATATAGCCGGCCCGAGTCGGTTGCCGTGAGCGGATAAGTCCGGCGAGTTGATTACGGCGGCGCTGTGGCTGGACGGTCGGCTTAGGAGCTTGAGCATCGCCTAGGTGGAGTAGTGGTGCCATTTTAGGGTCCAGCTCAGCACGTGAGGAAGCTTTACGGCCTGCCTTCGACGGAACGGCCGCACGGCCCGTCGACGGCAGAGAGCGCGCTCTGCGCGTGCCAAGCCACGGTGACGGTGCTGCATGCGTGCGCTGGCAAGGAGATGGCCACACGGAGCCACCAGGAGGTTTGGGCGGCGCCGAACGGCGTTGAGCCGCCGTTTTGCTTCCTGTCGGCCGTTACGGTGGTTCTGCCGCCGCAAAGCACGCCGGCGCAGGCGGGCCAGGGCGCCACCGACGCCAGGAAGGCGCCAAGCGCGCGTGTGGAGCTCCGGACAAGCAGGCCAGGCTGCGAGCATCGAGCCAAACGCACAGTGGGCATGTGACTGAAGTTCTGTCGGAGAAACGACACTGAACTTTCTGAATTTACTGAATGTGAACAAAACAGTGCATGCCAGGTCTTCGACAGAATGATTCTGGTATCTAGGGATTTTTCCTTGAGCTGATTTTTGGTGGAGTGGTCTCTCATTGTAACTAGAGGTTGCCTGAATTTTGGTGGAATTTTTGGAGAAGTGTAGATATGAATTTCACCAAATTTGGCAAATCTGGTCCAAACTTGCAGTGAGTGAAATTTGAAATATTTGAAAAGAAGAAGAGTGGATCAATATGGTTCTAGGTTGTGGGTACAAGGGACTATCCAGGGGTGTTGAGTTGAGGTCAAAAATCAAAAGCATTAGGGTACTTGCCTTGCAAATCACCTAGGCTCAAAAGAAAAGACAGAATTATTGTGGGAGGAGAAATAATTGTAATAAAATCCAAAAATGGATTTATTAGTTTGGACAGAATGTTTGGGTTGTACCAAAGTGGGAGGAGGGGTTTTTGGGGGGGGGGGAGTTTTACCATAGGAGGCATGGTAAACCAGAGTGGATCAAAATCAAATGAAAGACCAAAACTCAAAAGAGTTTTCTTTTAAAAGAAACTAAATTCAAGAAAAAGATTTTTGAGAGGGCAAACTTAGAAGCTGGTTTTTAGGAAGGGTTTAAATGACCTTTTTTTTTAAACCAAGCAAGGCTCTTTCTGAAAACAAAAATCACCAAATTTTTGGAGTGTCACAGTCTCCCTCTCCCCTAGCACCACTCCATCTCCATCTCCATCTCGCCGGAGATCCTGAGGTCACTCTTCATTATATCACTGTGCCCCCGCATACCCTTGCCTCACTTGCCTCCCCCAGTACCACTATTCCCTCGCTAGCCGCTCCAGCACCGACAGCCTTCTCCCCCGTAAATCAAGCCTCCCAAAACCCCACCTTCGAAACTACACCATGGCCGAACGAGAACCGCGCAGGATCCATATGAGCCGCGATTGGAGCTATCTCCTGATAACCAACAAGTACAGGGGATCAATTGTAGCCTCTTTCGATAAGTAAGAGTGTCGAACCCAAGGAGGAGCTAAAGGTAGAACAAATATTCCCTCAAGTTCTATCGACCACCGATACAACTCTACGCACACTTGACGTTGGCTTTACCGGAAACAAGTATGAAACTAGAAGTACTTTGTAGGTGTTTTTGGATAGGTTTGCAAGAATATAAAGAGCGCGTAAATAAAAAGTAGGGGTTGTTTAGATAAAGACACAATAAAGTAAATATAGCGAGTGCAGAGAAGTGGTGGTAGGAGTTGCAAAATTGTCCCTAAGCAATTGACTACTTTACTAGACCGATAGCAAGTTTTATGTGGGAGAGGCCACTGCTAGCATGTCATCCCTGATTCGGAATTCTATGCACTTATGATTGGAACTATTAGCAAGCATCCTGAACTAGTAACGTTCATTAAGGTAAAACCCAACCATAGCATTAAATTATATTGGCCCCCCTTCAATCCCGTATGCATCTATTTCTATGCTAGGTTAAAGCTTCCGTCACTCTTGCCCTCCAATACATAGTCCTATCAACATACAACTACCCTATGGTGTGATCCACGCGCGCGCTCATATGATGGGCACCAAAGCTTATGGTGATAGTTAATTTGATCCTACTGAAAAACAAAAACTTTTGTGCCCAGGAGATTAGTTTTAGTTTTTAACAGAAGAGTGATAACATACTGATTCATTTTTCAGAGGATTAATAAACAAATTATATAGGACTTCCTAATTTCTCAGGATTTTTGGAGTTACATAAGTATTTGAAATATCCAGATTACTACAGACTGTTCTGTTTTTGACAGAATCTGTTTTCTATGTGTTGTTTGCTTATTTCGATGAATCTATGGGTAGTATCGGAGGGTATGAACCATAGAGAAGTTGGAATACAGTAGATATTACAACAATATGAATTTAGAATGAGTTCATAACAGTACATAAGTGGTGGTTTTATTTTCTTATACTAACAGAGCTTACGAGTTTTCTGTTGAGTTTTGTGTTGTGAAGTTTTCAAGTTTTGGGTAAAGATTCGATGGACTATGGAATAAGGAGTGGCAAGAGCCTAAGCTTGGGGATGCCCCAGAAGGCATCCCCTCTTTCGTCTTCATTCATCGGTAAATTTACTTGGGGATATATTTTTATTCACCACATGATATGTGTTTTGCTTGGAGCGTCAATTTATTTTGTTAGGATTTTGCTTGCTGTTATTTATAACAAAGTTTTGCATCTGTTATTTCAATAAAAGTGGCATTGATAGCCTTTACCATACTTATTTCGCAAGTATACATGTTGCTGTTTGAAAACAGAAAGTTTACCGCTGTTGCAAAAATTCCCTAGAAAAGTCAGAATGTGATAAAATGATGAAACCTTTTGCATAATAAGCTCTGATAAATTTACGACAGTGGGAATTTTATTTTATAATTTTTGGAGCTAGGGAAGTATGGATCTTGCTGCATTCTTTACAGACTGTCCTGTTTAGGCAGATTGCAGTTATGTTTGCATATGTTTGCTTGTTTGAAGATTCTATTTGAGGATAGGAGTATTAAATATGCAGAGACATTTAGTATGCAATATCAAATAATAATTTTAGTGGTTTTATACTGTAGAGAATGATAAGGTTTTGCATGGATTTATACTAACCTATCTCACGAGTTCTTGTTGAGTTTTGTGTGGATAAAGTTTTAAGGTTTAGGGAAACCGTGATATGAGAGGAACTAAGGAGACAAAAAAGCTCAAGCTTGGGGATGCCCAAGGCATCCCTAATTAATATTTTAAGAAGTCTCAAGCATCTAACCTTGGGGATGCCCCGATAGGCATCCCACCTTTCTTCTTCAACAATTATCGTTAGTTTTGGTTGAGCCTATGTTTCTGCTTCTTCACATGATGGGTGCTATCCTTGAAATGTCATTTTATTTTGTTTTGCTTGCTGTTTGAATAATATCCCAAGATCTAAAATTCTTAAATGAGAGAGAGTCTTCACATAGCTACATAATTATTTAACTACTCATTGATCTGCACTTATATCTTTTTGAAGTAGTTTGTCATTTACTCGTGTGCTTCACTTATATCCTATGAGTAAATGGTTGAATGATTTGAATGTCATAAATCTGAAATTATATATGTTTCATATGCCTTTCCCATGGGGAGTAATGACTTCACATATAAGAAGTAGAGGTGGTAAATTTATTGAAGGTTAGCAAACATTGTATTGGTCACTTGAACAATTCATGAAAGAATATTGAAGGAAGGGAGATTTCACATATAAATATACTATCTTGGACATCTTCTATGATTGTGATCCCCATTAATTATTTTCAAACCTGAGCAAATTAATTGAAGTTGGACAAGGAAGACAACATAATGAGTTATGCTTGGGTATATTTGTATAGAAGTTATATTGTTATAGATCCTCCAACATGTGGTGCTTGCTATTTAGAATCCTTTGCTAGCCAAATATCTGTACTTAGCGGGAATACTGCTTGTGCATCCAAATTCCTTGAACCAAGTTTCTTCCATGAGTGTCCACCATATCTACCTATATGCGGTATTTACCTGCCGTTCCAAGTAAATTTGCATGTGCCAAACTCTAAACCTTCAAATAATAATCTGTTTTGTATGCCCAAATCGCTCATGTAGCGACTAGGGGCTGTCAGTATCTTCCATGCTAGGTGGATTATTCTCACGATGAGTGGACTCCGCTCATCATTCATGAGAAAATGGCTGGTAACTGGGATGCCCAGTCCTATGATCAAAAGATCAAAAACAAAATCGCAAATAATTTAAACAAAACTCCCCTAGGATTGTTGATAGTTGGACGGCACCCGTTGTTTTGGACAAGCCATGGAGTGTGATTGTTGGTGGAGGGGGAGTAAAATCTTTACCTTTCTGCGTGAGAACCGCCTATAATGTATGTAGTATGGAAGATATTGGGAACTCTTGGTCGTTATGTTGACAATGAAAGCATACCTCTCAAAATTATTTTTATCTCTATTTTTGCCTCGAGCTCTGGCACCTCTACAAATCCCTGCTTCCCTCTGCGAAGGGCCTATCTCTTACTTTTATGCAAGAGTTAGTAGTATTCCTTCTCATTCCAACCTACTCTTTAGTTGGCAAGCATCATGTGATGGGGAAAGATCTAAGCATATATGGCCATTCAAATATATTTGATCATGAATTATTATTGTTGACAATTATCTATATGATAAATAAGTTGGGAGGCGAAACATTAAGCCCCTATCTTTCTCTATGTTCAATGGATGCTATTTGTTCTAAAAATATGCTTTGAGTGGTAGAAATCATGGAAGACTATATGATAGTTGAGTATGTGGGATTTGCTAAATCAAAAGCTCTTACATAGACCCTTCTTGAAAATAAGATGAATTGCAATTGTTTGATGACTGAGAACATAGTTTGTTAGTTTTCAAGAAAGCTTATGGTCTATGCTTTAACATGTGAATAGCTTGTTACTTGATCATGAGAAGCTTTATGAGATGAGCTACTGTTATGATATATAATGATGCTAGAAAAGGTGATTGAAATTATCATTGATCAAACTTGTGCACCTGCTAGCATTCACACTTCATAAATTATTTCTTTTATCATTTACCTACTCGAGGACGAGCAGGAATTAAGCTTGGGGATGCTGATACGTCTCCAACGTATCTATAATTTATGAAGTATTCATGCTATTATATTATTTGTTTTGGATGTTTATGGGCTTTACTAAACACCTTTATATTATTTTTGGGACTAATCTATTAACCCAGAGTCCAGTGCCAGCTTCTGTTTTTTCCCTTGTTTCAGTGTTTCGCAGAAAAGGAATATCAAACTGAGTCCAAACGGAATGAAACCTTCGGGAGAGTTATTTTCGAAACGGAAGCAATCCAGAAGACTTGGAGTGTACGTAAGGGAAGCAACGAGGAAGGCACGAGGCAGGGGGGCACCCACCCCCCTGTGCGCGCCCTCCACCCTCGTGGGCCCCTTGTTGCTCCCCTGATGTATTTCTTCGGCCTATATATATCCATATACCCTAAAACCATCGGGGAGCAGAATAGATCGGGAGTTCCGCCGCCGCAAGCCTCTGAGTTGACGAAAAACCAATCTAGCCCCATTCCGACACCCTGTCGGAGGGGGGAATCATCACCGGTGGCCATCTCCATCATCCCGGCGCTCTCCATGACGAGGAGGGAGTAGTTCACCCTCGGGGTTAAGGGTATGTACCAGTAGCTATGTGTTTGATCTCTCTCTCTCTCTCTCTCTCTCTCTCTCTCTCTCTCTCTCTCTCGTGTTCTTGATTTGGCACGATCTTGATGTACCGCGAGCTTTGCTATTATAGTTGGATCTTATGATGTTTCTCCCCTCTACTCTCTTGTAATGGATTGAGTTTTCCCTTTGAGGTTGTCTTGTCAGATTGAGTCTTTAAGGATTTGAGAACACTTGATGTATGTCTTGTCGTGCTTATCTATTGTGACAATGGGATATTCACGTGATCTACTTGATGTATGTTTTGGTGATCAACTTGCGGGTTCCTCTCGTGAACTTATGCATAGGGGTTGGCACACGTTTTCGTCTTGACTCTCCGGTAGAAACTTTGGGGCACTCTTTGAATTACTTTGTGTTGGTTGAATAGATGAATCTGAGATCGTGTGATGCATATCGTATAATCATACCCACGGATACTTGATGTGACATTGGAGTATCTAGGTGACATTAGGGTTTTGGTTGATTTGTGTCTTAAGGTGTTATTCTAGGAGAAACTCTATGATAGATCGAACGGAAAGAATAGCTTCATGTTATTTTACTACGGACTCTTGAATAGATCGATCAGAAAGGATAACTTTGAGGTGGTTTCGTACCCTACCATAATCTCTTCGTTTGTTCTCCTCTATTAGTAACTTTGGAGTGACTCTTTGTTGCATGTTGAGGGATAGTTATATGATCCAATTATGTTATTATTGTTGAGAGAACTTGCACTAGTGAAAGTATGAACCCTAGGCCTTGTTTCTTAGCATTGCAATACCGTTTTCGCTCACTTTTATCATTAGTTACCTCATTTTATTTATTTATTCAGATTATAAAAATATATTACCATCCATATTGCACTTGTATCACCATCTCTTCGCCGAACTAGTGCACCTATACAATTTACCATTGTATTGGGTGTGTTGGGGACACAAGAGACTCTTTGTTATTTGGTTGCAGGGTTGCTTGAGAGAGACCATCTTCATCCTATGCCTCCCACGGATTGATAAACCTTACATCATCCACTTGAGGGAAATTTGCTACTGTCCTACAAACCTCTGCACTTGGAGGCCTAACAACGTCTACAAGAAGAAGGTTGTGTAGTAGACATCATACAACAATCAAACAATCTGAGAGCCAACCAAACCCGTGCACATATAGGGAAAATAGCAACAGGCAAAGCTCAAGAAGAAGAAAATTATTGGCGGATGAGTGGACATATCAAAAAAGAATAAAGGGTCCACCTGCTAGCTCGCTCAGAATCAAGCCTTGTCGAGCTTCTTAAGGATAGCAACCATGCACTTGGCCTGCTGCTTGGCGAGGGCAACCTCCGTTTATCAGAGCTCCCTACTATCATCAGTAGCAAAGACTCCGGCGCCGCAGTAAGGGATGCACCGGCCCTCTAATTAATGCGGTCCATGTTAAACATGCCCGAGACAAAGGCTAGCTACTTAGAACAAGGAGCTTCCCATGGTGCACTGGCTGGGTGATCACCATCCAACTGAAGTGAACAACATAACAATACCGGGAAGGTCGGTAACAAGAATAGACAAGTTCTGTTAAAAAAGAAGAGTACAAAATCTACTCTACTTGCATAATACTTGCATGTCTTATAACAGAAAAATAGCCCAACTTTCACAAATGAGCTTTCAAACACAAGAATGATAACATGTGTCCAGTAAAAAAACATAAACACAACAATCTCTCAAAAAGGTAGTGATACGTCCATTTTGCATCATGCTTTTATATCGATGTTTATTGCATTACGAGCTGTTATTACACATTATTTCACAATACTTATGCCTATTCTCTCTTTTCTTACAAGGTTTACATGAAGAGGGAGAATGCCGGCAGCTGGAATTCTGGGCTGGAAAAGGAGCGAATATTAGAGACCTATCATGCGGAACTCCAAAAGTCCTGAAACTCCACGGAAGTCATTTTTGGAAATTATAAAAAATACTGAGCGAAGAAAATACCAGAGGGGGCCCACACCCTGGCCACAAGGGAGGGGGCACGCCCTACCCCCCTGGGCGCGCCCCCTGCCTCGAGGGCCCCCTGGTGGCCCTCTAGTGCCCATCTTCTGCTATATGAAGTCTTTCGTCCGAGAAATAATCATAAGCAAGCTTTCGGGACGAGACTCCACCGCCACGAGGCGGAACCAACCTAGGGTTCCGACGGAGCTGTTCTGCCGGGGAAACTTCCCTCCGGGAGGGGGAAATCATCGCCATCATCATCACCAACGATCCTCTCATCGGGAGGGGGTCCATCTTCATCAACATCTTCACCAGCACCATCTCCTCTCAAACCCTAGTTCATCTCTTGTATCCAATCTTTATCCCAAAGCCTCAGATTGGTACCTATGGGTTTCTAGTAGTGTTGATTACTCCTTGTAGTTGATGCTAGTTGGTTTATTTGGTGGAAGATTATATGTTAAGATCCTTAATGCATATTAATACCCCTATGATTATGAACATGAATATGATTTGTGAGTAGTTGTGTTTGTTCCTGAGGACATGGTAGAAGTCTTGCTATTAGTAGTCATGTGAATTTGGTATTCGTTCGATATTTTGATGAGATGTATGTTGTCTCTCCTCTAGTGGTGTCATGTGAACGTCGACTACATGACACTTCACCATTATTTGGGCCTAGAGGAAGGCATTGGGAAGTAATAAGTAGATGATGGGTTGCTAGAGTGACAGAAGCTTAAACCCCAGTTTATGCGTTGCTTCATAAGGGGCTGATTTGGATCCATATGTTTCATGCTATGGTTAGGTTTACCTTAATACTTCTTTTGTAGTTGCGGATGCTTGCATTACGAGTTAATCATAAGCGGGATGCTTGTCCAAGTAAGGGCAGAACCCAAGCACCGGTCCACCCACATATCAAATTATCAAAGTACCAAACGCGAATCATATGAACGCGATGAAAACTAGCTTGACGATAATTCCCATGTGTCCTCGGGAGCGCTTTTCTCTATATAAGAAATTGTCCAGGCTTGTCCTTTGCTAAAAAAGGATTGGGCCACCTTGCTGCAATTTATTTACTTTTATTACTTGTCACTCGTTACCATTTACCTTATCGCAAAACTATCTGTTACCGATAATTTCGGTGCTTGCAGAGAATACCTTACTGAAAACCGCTTGTCATTTCCTTCCGCTCCTCGTTGGGTTCGACACTCTTACTTATCAAAAGGACTACGATAGATCCCCTACACTTTCGGGTCATCAAGACTCTTTTCTGGCGCCGTTACCGAGGAGTGAAGCGCCTTTGGTAAGTGGAACTTGGTAAGGAAAAATTTATATAGTGTGCTGAAATTTACTGTCACTTGTTACTATGGAAAGTAATCCTTTGAGGGGCTTGTTCGGGGTATCTTCACCCCGAACAGTTGAGAAAATAGTTGCTCCTCAACCTACTCAACCTACTAAAAATGAAATTGTCTACTTTGAAATTCCTTCGGGTATGGTAGAGAAACTGCTAGCTTATCCTTGTGTAGGAGATGGAACATTGCATCCCGATTTACACTTAATATATGTGGATGAAGTTTGTGGATTATTTAAGCTTGCAGGTATGCCCGATGATGTTATCAAGAAGAAGGTCTTCCCTTTATCTTTGAAGGGAGATGCATTGACATGGTATAGGCTATGTGATGATATGGGATCATGGGATTACAAGCGATTGAAATTGAAATTTCATCAGAAGTTTTATCCTATGCATCTTGTTCATCGTGATCGTAATTATATATATAATTTTTGGCCTCGCAAAGGAGAAAGTATCGCTCAAGCTTGGGGGAGGCTTAAGTCAATGTTATATTCATGCCCCAATCATGAGCTCTCGAGAGAAATGATTATTCAAAAAATTTATGCTCGGCTTTCTGACAACAATCGCATCATGCTTGATACTTCTTGTTCTGGCTCTTTTATGATGAAGACTATTGAATTCAAATGGGATTTATTGGAAAGAATTAAACGCAACTCTGAAGATTGGGATCTTGATGAAGGTAAGGAGTCAGGTATAACACCTAAGTTTGATTGTGTTAAATCTTTCATGGATACCGATGTTTTCCGTAAGTTTAGCGCTAAATATGGACTTAACTCTGAGATAGTAGCTTCTTTTTGTGAATCATTTGCTACTCATGTTGATCTCCCTAAGGAGAAGTGGTTTAAATATCATCCTCCCATAGAAGTAAAAGTAGTTGAACCTATTAAAGTTGAAGAAAAGACTATCACTTATAATGATCCTATTGTTCCTACTACTTATGTTGAGAAACCACCTTTCCCTGTTAGAATAAAGGATCATGCTAAAGCTTCAACTGTAGTTCGTAAGAGTAATACTAGAACTTATACACCCCCTGAGCAAATTAAAGTTGAACCTAATATTTCTATGGTTAAAGATCTCTTGGCTGATGATATTGATGGGCATGTTATTTACTTCTGTGATGAAACTGCTAGAATTGCTAAGCCTAGTGCTAAAGATAAACATAGACCTGTTGTAGGCATGCCTGTTATTTCTGTTAAAATAGGAGATCATTTTTATCATGGCCTATGTGATATGGGTGCTAGTGCTAGTGCAATGCCTATTTCCTTATACAAAGAAATTATGCATGATATTGCACTCGCTGAGTTAGAAGATATCGATGTTACCATTAAGCTTGCTAATAGAGATACTATATCACCAATTGGGATTGTTAGAGATGTTGAAGTCTTGTGTGGTAAAGTTAAATACCCTGCTGATTTTCTTGTTCTTGGTTCCCCACAAGATAGCTTTTGTCCCATTATATTCGGTAGACCCTTCTTGAATACTATTAATGCTAAGATAGACTGCGAAAAGGATATTGTTACTATTGGTTTGGATGATATGTCTCATGATTTTAATTTCTCTAAATTTCCTAGACAACCTCGTGATAAGGAATTGCCTAGTAAGATGAAATTATTGGTCTTGCTTCTATTGCCGTGCCTCCTAATGATCCTTTAGAACAATATTTGCTTGACCATGAAAATGATATGTTTATGAATGAAAGAAGGGAAATAGATGAAGTATTCTTTAAACAGGGACCTGTTCTGAAACACAATTTACCTGTCGAAATCCTTGGGGATACCCCTCCACCTAAGGGCGATCCTGTGTTTGAGCTTAAACCATTACCTGATACTCTCAAATATGCTTATCTTGATGAAAATAAGATATATCCTGTTATTATTAGGGTTAACCTTTCAGAGCATGAAGAAGAGATATTATTGAAAACTCTGAAGAAGCACCGTGCTGCTATTGGATATACTCTTGATGATCTTAAGGGCATTAGTCCCACTCTATGTCAACATAAAATAAATTTGGAGAAAGATGCCAAACCAGTTATTGATCACCAACGATGGCTGGATCCTAAGATGAAAGAAGTGGTATGAAAGGAAATATTAAAGCTCCTTGAGGCAGGTATTATTTATCTCGTTGCTAATAGTTAGTGGGTAAGTCCTGTCCATTGTGTCCCTAAGAAGGGAGGTATTACTGTCATTCCTAATGATAAAGATGAATTGATCCCGCAAAGAGTTATTATAGGTTATAGGATGGTAATTGATTTTCGTAAATTAAATAAAGCTACTAAAAAGGATCATTACCCCTTACCTTTTATTGATCAACTGCTAGAAAGATTATCCAAACATACACATTTTTGCTTTCTAGATGGTTACTCTGGTTTCTCTCAAATACCTATGTCAGCTGATGATCAATCAAAGTCCACTTTTACTTGCCCTTTCGGTACTTTTGCTTATAGACGTATGGCTTTTGGTTTATGTAATGCACCTGCTACCTTTCAAAGATGCGTGATGGCTATATTCTCTGACTTTTGTGAAAAGATTTGTGAGGTTTTCATGGATGATTTCTCCGTTCATGGATCCTCTTTTGATGATTGCTTGAGCAACCTTAATCGAGTTTTGCAGAGATGTGAGGAAACTAATCTTGTCTTGAACTGGGAGAAGTGCCACTTTATGGTTAATGAAGGCATTGTCTTGGGACATAAAATTTCTGAAAGAGGTATTGAAGTTGACAAAGCCAAAGTTGATGCTATTGAGAGGATGCTGTGTCCCAAGGACATCAAAGGTATAAGAAGTTTCCTTGGTCATGCCGGTTTTTATAGGAGGTTCATTAAGGACTTCTCAAAAATTTCTCGGCCCCTGACTAATCTATTACAAAAAGATATACCCTTTGTCTTTGATGATGATTGTGTAGAAGCATTTGAAATACTTAAAAAAGCTTTAATATCTGCACCTATTGTTGAGCCACCTGATTGGAATTTACCCTTTGAAATTATGTGTGATGCTAGCGATTATGCTGTAGGTGTTGTTCTAGGGCAAAGACTTGATAAGAAATTAAATGTTATTCAATATGATAATAAAAATCTATACGGTGCCCAAAGAAATTATGCTACTACAGAAAAATAATTTTTAGCAGTTGTATTTACATGTGATAAGTTCAGACCTTACATTGTTGATTCTAAAGTAACGATTCACACTGATCATGCTGCTATTAAATATCTTATGGAAAAGAAAGATTCTAAACCTAGACTTATGTGACGCCCCCAATTTAATCGTACACTAATCATGCACGCAAATGTGTACGATCAAGATCAGGGGCTCACGGGAAGATATCACAACACAACTCTAAAACATAAATAAGTCATACAAGCATCATAATACAAGCCAAGGGCCTCGAGGGCTCGAATACAAGTGCTCGATCATAGACGAGTCAGCGGAAGCAACAATATCTGAGTACAGACATAAGTTAAACAAGTTTTCCTTAAGAAGGCTAGCACAAACTGGGATACAGATCGAAATAGGCGCATGCCTCCTGCCTGGGATCCTCCTAACAACTCCTGGTCGTCATCAGCGGGCTGCACGTAGTAGTAGGCACCTCCGGTGTAGTAGGGGTCGTCGTCGATGGTGGCGTATGGCTCCAGGGCTCCAGCATCTGGTTGCGACAACCAGGTAGAAGGGAAAGGGGAAAAGAGGGAGAAAAGCAACCGTGAGTACTCATCCAAAGTACTCGCAAGCAAGGAGCTACACTACATATGCATGGGTATATGTGTAAAGGGCCATATCGGTGGACTGAACTGCAGAATGCCAGAATAAGAGGGGGGTAGCTAATCCTGTCGAAGACTACGCTTCTGGTAGCCTCCGTCTTGCAGCATGTAGAAGAGAGTAGATTGAAGTCCTCCAAGTAGCATCTCCAGGTAGCATCTCCAAGTAGCATCTCCAAGTAGCATCGCATAGCATAATCCTACCCGGCGATCCTCCCCTCGTCGCCCTGTGGAAAAGCGATCACCGGGTTGTCTGTGGAACTTGGAAGGGTGTGTTTTATTAAGTATCCGGTTCTAGTTGTCATAAGGTCAAGGTACAACTCCAAGTCGTCCTGTTACCGAAGATCACGGCTATTCGAATAGATTAACTTCCCTGCAGGGGTGCACCAACTTACCCAACACGCTTGATCCCATTTGGCCGGACACACTTTCCTGGGTCATGCCCGGCCTCGGAAGATCAACACGTTGCAGCCCCACCTAGGAAAAACAGAGAGGCCAGCACGCCGGTCTAAACCTAAGCGCACAGGGGTCTGGGCCCATCGCCCATAGCACACCTGCACGTTGCGAGGGCGGCCGGAAGCAGACCTAGCCTAGCAGGTGTTCCAGTCCAATCCGGCGCGCGCCGCTCCGTCGCTGACGTCTGAAGTGCTTCGGCTGATACCACGACGTCGGGATACCCATAACTACTCCCGCGTAGATGGTTAGTGCGTATAGGCTCGTAGCAAACTCAGATCAAATACCAAGATCTCGTTAAGCGTGTTAAATATCCGCGAACGCCGAACAGGGCCAGGCCCACCTCTCTCCTAGGCGGTCTCAACTTGCCCTGTCGCTCCGCCACAAAGATCCACACAGAGGGCCGTCGGGACAAAGGTCCTTTCAGCCCCCAATCCGTGAATCACTCGCGGGTACTCTTCGAGCTGACCCGACTTTAGTCACCATCTGTATAGTATGTATGTATGTATAGTATATACCCGTGATCACCTCCCGAGTGATCCCGGCCCAATAGTATAGCAAGGCAGACCGACAAGAATGTAGGGCCAATAATGATAAACTAGCATCCTATACTAAGTATTTAGGATTGCAGGTAAGGTATCAACAGATGTAGCAACAATGTCAGGCTATGCATCAGAATAGGATTAACGGAAAGCAGTAACATGCTACACTACTCTAATGCAAGCAGTATAGAGAAGAGTAGGCGATATCTGGTGATCAAGGGGGGGGGGCTTGCCTGGTTGCTCTGGCAAGAGAGAGGGGTCGTCAACTCCGTAGTCGAACTGGCGGTCGCCGACAGTCTCGGGGTGTATCAAAAAGAAGTAACGGAGAGGGAACACAATAAATAACAAAGCAATCAAAGCATCACAAAGCGTAACAAGACAATACGCGGTGTTCGGTGTGCCCTAACGCCGTAGTAGGTGATACCGGCGAAAGGGGGAAACATCCGGGAAAGTATCCCCGGTGTTTTGCGTTTTCGGGCAGAGGAGCCGGAGGGGGAAAGTTGCGAGTTTGATATGTTAGGGGTGCGTGGCGGACGAACGGGCTGCGTATCCGGATTCGTCTCGTCGTTCTGAGCAACTTTCATGTACAAAGTATTTTCATCTGAGCTACGGTTTATTTTATATTAATTTTAAAAGATTTAAATCATTTTTAGGATTAATTTGAACATTTTAATCCAACATTATCCAAAACAGGGTTTGCTGACGTGTGGGTCCCACTAGTCATTGACTGTTTAGCCTAATTAGTGTTTAACTAATCTAATTACTGTTTAATTAAACTAACAAGTTAACTACACATGTTTAATTAACTTAATGAATCCATTAATTAATTAATTAATTTAATTATTATTTATTTATTTTGTTATATTTTTTGTTTGTTTTGTTTGTTTTTCTTTTTGCAAACGTTCTGGGGGGCGTGGGCCCCCCCGTTCAGTGGCAAAGAGGCCATACAGGGCGCGGGCGACGGGTAACGGGCGCGCCCCATTCGGGCGCACGCCCAGGGGCATGCGGGCGTGGGTGGCGGACCTGGCAGGTCGCCAGGCCGGCGCGGGCGAGAGGCGGGGCTCACGGCGACGGGCGCGGCAGACGCGAGCCCGTCCGGAGCACGGGCGCGGGGCGTACGGGGAAAGGATGGTGCGCGGCGCGAGCGCCCGCGGGGTGCGGCCAAGGAGGCAGGGCCAAGCACTCCCAGGAGAAGCGGAGACGACGGCTACGGGCGTGGCCAGCGGACGGCCGGAGCGCGACGCGCGTGCGCGCGTGCGGGGCATGGCAGAGTGCGGGTGAGGCGCG
>NC_041387.1:639308940-639316641 GCF_002162155.2 Triticum dicoccoides
GCGCCGACAGAGACGGGCGGCGCCGGCCGGCGACGGGTGTAGGGATGAGGCGGCGGTGTCGGGGCGCCGTTTCCCCCGATCCAGATCGCGGGGGAGCGAGGGGGCGCACGGGGTGGGGCGAGTGGGGATCGTGGAGTGGGTTAGGGTTTGCGGGGTGGGGGGATAAGGGGAGGAAGTGGGCCGGCTGGGCCTAGTGGGTCGAGGCCCCAAAGGGGGCGCGGTGGCTTGCGGGGCCGTAGCCCAGTGGGGGGAGTTCTTTCCTTTTTTTTCTGTTTTCTTTTATTATTTCTCTTTTATTTATTTACTGTTTTCATTTAAAGTTTCTATTATTTTCTTTTTATAAAATACCAAGTTAGCACCTAAATTAGTATTACTAATTAGGCCTCTGCCATAATTATTTTGGCACACTATTAATTTAGTTATATTACTATAACTTTATAAAAGGCATTAAAGTAATTGTTTTTCCCTAAGCTTTGGTTATTTTAGTGAAATTAAATATTATAAGAAATGTTGGTTTCTCCACCATTATTACTCATGAACTATTCGTCACATTTAGAACATTTTAGTTTTAATGTTTGAAAACTTTCGTTGTTTGTCTTTAATTAAAATTTTGAATTTGAATCGGTTTCGAACTAACTCGAGATTAGCAACTATAATCGAGGTGACATGGCATCATTAGCAGAGGTTCACTGTAGCTTAATTATCCGGGCGTCACAATTCTCCTCCACTACAAGAAATCTCGTCCCGAGATTTAAGAGGTAGAGCAAGGGGGAAAGGTCTGGTTACGATATTCAATGAATCTTCTCGGTCTTGGTTGCCCTTCTCGAAAAAGTTGAACCCTCTTGTTGATGTCTTCATTTCTCTGCTTTAGGTCATCATGATGAAGTCTTCATCCTTTCTTCGGGGGTCTCATCGTACTTATGAAAAATGATCCAGGTTATCTTCAGAGGAACTGACCTCTACAAGGTCACGTATCTGGTAGAGAACATCAGGGAGGGTGACGAGTAGTAACTCTCGAATTGAAACTTATGAAATTATCGGGAGAAAATTAAGGAGGTGCAAAATACAAGTTTCAAGCGCTTAGGCAATCGTTCGTTGCCTAAAACGAAGTGTGAAAGAGGGTTCAAAGCATGAGAATAAGTATTGCGTCTGATACCATAATAGATCACTAGGTAGGTGGCCCGTGAATTACATACGAAGTCAAGCGTGGGGAATAACTTTGACCATAGGTTGTACAGGAGAGTCAGGTTTTGATCCTATGGAACTGTGGGTTATGGGCCCACCATGTGGGATAAAAGTAGGAAGAGCGATGACATCTTGCACGATCATGTGAGCAAGGCATGTCAGAGGATAGTCTGTCGGTTATGTCCGCAACAACATCGGTACCAAGGGCGAGGGACGAAGAGAACCAATTCTTGCTCGTTGAACGAGGCGGAACAATAGGCAAAGTTCTTATCCATCGATGTTTACCGGAATGTTTTCAACAATAGCAACAGGGTCACACTGAAAGAGTTGTAAACCGAGGTGTTTACCTAAGCAGGAGAATATTACTGCTTAGATCATATAGATCACAAGAAAAGTTATCCCAAAAATTGGAAAGAAAAATATGATTATCAGATTAGACAGAACAATGGAAAGGAAAATGTGTTAAAACACATACTTCAGGAGTATTTCCTTCCCAAGGACAAACAGAGCATGATATCCATGACAGGATATAACGTAGAAAACCATTTAGGTTAGGAGAGAGGAAGTTCATGACATTACCCAAACAACGGTGTTTTGTATATTTGATAAAGAAAAGGTAGCATTGCTTCAACTGTTCTTATTGAAGATCGGAGTACCACAGACATGCTTCGAGATAGCATTGACATGGTCTTCAAGCAAAGGTCAGACTTTGGATACACAAAGGATCCATCAGGAACAACTTGTGGAATAAGTCTTACAATTTCCTCATGGAAGAATGGCTAAACTTGCTAAAAAAGGATACTACGATAATAGGTCCTCCACCCAGGGGGGGTGCTAGGCATGACATCATGTTACCGGGTCATCAAAGGACCAATGTTATAACTCTTGAAAATATGTTCCAACCATCATATCTGACGGAGATTCAAGTATGATTGGTGTCAGGATACCTCAGGCTCAGGATGCCTGAGAAGAAAGGTGCAACACCAATTGACGGGATGACACTGTAAGATTCTCGGGAAATGAACTATGAAGTGACTTCCGTTAACAAGAGTTCATCATTAACCCAAGGAGAGGACAAGGAGGTGTCTGGTGAACTCAACGGCAATTCATCGAGATTCCCAAAAGATGGATTTCCACCATTAAGTGAACAAGGAGATAACATTTGTCAGATCAAATGATATGAGGAAGTATGCTCGAGGAAAACATACACAATTAAACATTGGTTGAAATGTGCGCCCGAAATATGGGTTGGGTTGCACGACCAATGTCAGAATGGTGATTCAATTAGCGAAGGACTTAGAATGAACTATCGCCCATTCACTTCAAAGCAATAGGGTTGCTAGAAGTTTTGAATTCACACGTCATAGCTCAATTGTCGGTATTCCGGTTGAAAACAATACAGGGACCAAGGAATGAACGAAGATGGCAAGAAGTATTATGATATCAAGAATTCTTAAGAGATGGTGAAATTCTCACCACATTCTTGACAAAAAGAGATGGTAATACTCCCGAGGTAAGGAAGATCAACTGCTGGGTAGCAGGGATCTCAAGGTTTACACAAAACACGAACAAGTTGTGTTGAACGGAAGGCAATAAAGTGGTCGATGAGAACAGGAATCATCGAGGGGCAAGGATGGTATTACCCATCATGAATTCAATTGAATTCCTGGAAGAGCTCATAAGGTTGATGATGATCACGACACATTTGTCGAGAGATTTCATGCAGATGTAATCAACCAGCGACGACATCAAGTCAGAGGAATGATGAAGCAAGAGGTTATTGGAACCACAGTTACGACACAAACTCGAACTCAAGCTGGTTGTTTAAGGTGAAAGGGTATGACAAGGAAAATCGACGTAAGCTTAGCTATCGTCGCAAATTGGTGCTCCGAGAATAAGGACCAGGTAGCACAGGTAGAATCGTCACGACAATGATATAGCCAAACAGGCTAGGAATGGCGTGATCGGGTACAAACTCTTAGTTATAGAAGCTTACTGAAGAGTTGTTGAACCGTAGTGCAGACTCGGTTCAGTTATCGGTGTCTTTGAGTGTTTAATAACTCAGAGCCCGTGAAAAAAAATGGAATCAGTGGGAAGGTAGTACTTGATGAACTCATAAAAAGTTATGCAGTTCCATGATAATCTCGAGATATCAGGGGGGTAATACTCGACACAAGATCAAAGTAAAGGTTGGACTGGCGTATTGATCCTTAGGAGACAATTGTTTTAACTCGTCCGAGAAATGGAATCAAAGAAGAACAATCATGGTTGGAACCACGGTTGCAAGGGATCAATTCACAGATACCATATGTTAGTTATCAAGGAAATAGTTATTATTACAAGAAGCTTCCATGATAGGATATACATCGCGTCCATGGGCATGAACACAAAGTTCAAGGTCGACTCCCACTTCCTCAATGCATAACCTTTCATTCACTTCTCGCGTTCGATGAAGTTGCAGTGCTGAAATTTTATCTGGCGAAGCACCAGAAGAGTATTAATCGTGAAAACTTTCGGGTTCACACGGTTTAGAGAAAGCATATGTTCAACCCATAGGGGCTTCTTAGAAACATATACCACAATCTTTAGGAGTAATTAACTCAAACTCGATGGCAGAGCATGGTTGAGAAAAGCAGAGGATACAATTTACCAAAGGCATTATGTATCCGAGGAAAGGCTCACAAGGTTATTGAATATGAAGGGCGTTGTCAGATAAATCCAACAAAGGATCTGGTGGTCCATAAGGGATCTGGTGTGAGCATCGGTACTCAACTAGAGGAAGCAGATTATAGAAACAACTGACTAACTCAATTGTCAAATGCAAGGAATTATGATTTCCAAATCAAGGGATCAGAAGCAATGCTTTGATTAGGGGTGGATAAGTTGAATAGCCTTAGGGTACAATCAAAGACAATTGGATTGGTCGAGAACCAGTTCCAGTTAAAAGAATGGCAGCTTAGCCGGAAAAGTAATTTATAAGGATCAATGATGATTGCGTGTATTCGCAAACATATTGAGTCAACAGACTCAAAATGATAATGACAAGGAATGTCATTAAGACTACGAGACTTATGGGATTAACCATAATGCAAGCAAGCAAGAATTTCAAGAGCCAAAGGCTCCAGAGGATTTTCGGAAGATCGAATATTATTTTGAAGACTTTTGTGAAACACATGAACAACTGGGGATGAGCGGATACTCGGCAAGCGCGAGTAATTATTCGTAGGGGTATTCATGCAGCAAGGAACTGCAGGGCAGTAAGCGTAAAGAATTCTTGGAATATCGAAGAGTATTTCAGGACATCTTGTAATAACAAGAGCAACTGGGGATGACAATATGAACGATAGGTGTAAGTAGTTATCCAGAGGGATTTATCGATGGAAGTGAATTGCAAAAGCGATGGCACATAGTCTCGAGAGCACATCGTAGAGTATCTTCGGAATCTTCTGGTGCAGCAGGCGGTCATCGGTAACAAGTGGCTCCCCGGGAGAAGGTACTTGCGAGAACCTAAAGTTAGTTTTGTTTTTAGCAAAATCATTTAACCCGAATAGAAGAGAGCTCAGAGTCCCAGAGTAAAGGTCAAGGAGTAAAAGATCCTAGTACCACCAAATGGCGACGTGTGCCCATAAGACACACAGCCATGTTAGTAAAAGTTTTGCAATGTCTAGACTCGACTTCGGCCAAGGAGTTGGAAGGGGGATTCCTACAGGCAGTCGGCTCTGATACCAACTTGTGACGCCCCCGATTTAATCGTACACTAATCATGCACGCAAATGTGTACGATCAAGATCAGGGACTCACGGGAAGATATCACAACACAACTCTAAAACATAAATAAGTCATACAAGCATCATAATACAAGCCAGGGGCCTCGAGGGCTCGAATACAAGTGCTCGATCATAGACGAGTCAGCGGAAGCAACAATATCTGAGTACAGACATAAGTTAAACAAGTTTTCCCTAAGAAGGCTAGCACAAACTGGGATACAGATCGAAAGAGGCGCAGGCCTCCTGCCTGGGATCCTCCTAACTACTCCTGGTCGTCATCAGCGGGCTGCACGTAGTAGTAGGCACCTCCGGTGTAATAGGGGTCGTCGTCGACGGTGGCGTCTGGCTCCAGGGCTCCAGCATCTGGTTGCGACAACCAGGTAGAAGGGAAAGGGGAAAAGAGGGAGAAAAGCAACCGTGAGTACTCATCCAAAGTACTCGCAAGCAAGGAGCTACACTACATATGCATGGGTATATGTGTAAAGGGCCATATCGGTGGACTGAACTGCAGAATGCCAGAATAAGAGGGGGGTAGCTAATCCTGTCGAAGACTACGCTTCTGGTAGCCTCCGTCTTGCAGCATGTAGAAGAGAGTAGATTGAAGTCCTCCAAGTAGCATCTCCAGGTAGCATCTCCAAGTAGCATCTCCAAGTAGCATCGCATAGCATAATCCTACCCGGCGATCCTCCCCTCGTCGCCCTGTGGAAAAGCGATCACCGGGTTGTCTGTGGAACTTGGAAGGGTGTGTTTTATTAAGTATCCGGTTCTAGTTGTCATAAGGTCAAGGTACAACTCCAAGTCGTCCTGTTACCGAAGATCACGGCTATTCGAATAGATTAACTTCCCTGCAGGGGTGCACCAACTGACCCAACACGCTTGATCCCATTTGGCCGGACACACTTTCCTGGGTCATGCCCGGCCTCGGAAGATCAACACGTCGCAGCCCCACCTAGGAAAAACAGAGAGGCCAGCACGCCGGTCTAAACCTAAGCGCACAGGGGTCTGGGCCCATTGCCCATAGCACACCTGCACGTTGCGAGGGCGGCCGGAAGCAGACCTAGCCTAGCAGGCGTTCCAGTCCAATCCGGGGCGCGCCGCTCCGTCGCTGACGTCTGAAGTGCTTTGGCTGATACCATGACGTTGGGATACCCATAACTACTCCCGCGTAGATGGTTAGTGCGTATAGGCTCATAGCCAACTCAGATCAAATACTAAGATCTCGTTAAGCGTGTTAAATATCCGCGAACGCCGAACAGGGCCAGGCCCACCTCTCTCCTAGGCGGTCTCAACCTGCCCTGTCGCTCCGCCACAAAGATCCACACAGAGGGCCGTCGGGACAAAGGTCCTTTCAGCCCCCAATCCGTGAATCACTCGCGGGTACTCTTCGAGCTGACCCGACTTTAGTCACCATCTGTATAGTATGTATGTATGTATAGTATATACCCGTGATCACCTCCCGAGTGATCCCGGCCCAATAGTATAGCAAGGCAGACCGACAAGAATGTAGGGCCAATAATGATAAACTAGCATCCTATACTAAGTATTTAGGATTGTAGGTAAGGTATCAACAGATGTAGCAACAATGTCAGGCTATGCATCAGAATAGGATTAACGGAAAGCAGTAACATGCTACACTACTCTAATGCAAGCAGTATAGAGAAGAGTAGGCGATATCTGGTGATCAAGGGGGGGGGGGCTTGCCTGGTTGCTCTGGCAAGAGAGAGGGGTCGTCAACTCCGTAGTCGAACTGGCGGTCGCCGACAGTCTCGGGGTCTATCGAAAAGAAGTAACGGAGAGGGAACACAATAAATAACAAAGCAATCAAAGCATCACAAAGCGTAACAAGACAATACGCAGTGTTCGGTGTGCCCTAACGCCGTAGTAGGTGATACCGGCGAAAGGGGGAAACATCCGGGAAAGTATCCCCGGTGTTTTGCGTTTTCGGGCAGAGGAGCCGGAGGGGGAAAGTTGCGAGTTTGATATGTTAGGGGTGCGTGGCGGACGAACGGGCTGCGTATCCGGATTTGTCTCGTCGTTCTGAGCAACTTTCATGTACAAAGTATTTTCATCTGAGCTACGGTTTATTTTATATTAATTTTAAAAGATTTAAATCATTTTTAGGATTAATTTAAACATTTTAATCCAACATTATCCAGAATAGGGTTTGCTGACGTCAGCATGACATCAGCAGTCAACAGAGGTGTTGACTGGGTCGCTGACGTGTGGGTCCCACTGGTCATTGACTGTTTAGCCTAATTAGTGTTTAACTAATCTAATTACTGTTTAATTAAACTAACAAGTTAACTACACAGGTTTAATTAACTTAATGAATCCATTAATTAATTAATTAATTTAATTATTATTTATTTATTTTATTATATTTTTTGTTTGTTTTGTTTGTTTTTCTTTCTGCAAACGTTCTGGGGGGCGTGGGCCCCCCCGTTCAGTGGCACAGAGGCCATACAGGGCGCGGGCGACGGGTAACGGGCGCGCCCCATTCGGGCGCACGCCCAGGGGCATGCGGGCGTGGGCGGCGGACCTGGCAGGTCGCCAGGCCGGCGCGGGCGAGAGGCGGGGCTCACGGCGACGGGCGCGGCAGACGCGAGCCCGTCCGGAGCTCGGGCGCGGGGCGTACGGGGAAAGGAGGGTGCGCGGCGCGAGCGCCCGCGGGGTGCGGCCAAGGAGGCAGGGCCAAGCACTCCCAGGAGAAGCGGAGACGACGGCTACGGGCGTGGCCAGCGGACGGCCA
>NC_041387.1:639317218-639353299 GCF_002162155.2 Triticum dicoccoides
GCCGGCGACGGGTGTAGGGATGAGGCGGCGGTGTCGGGGTGCCGTTTCCCCCGATCCAGATCGGGGGGGAGCGAGGGGGCGCACGGGTTGGGGCGAGTGGGGATCGTGGAGTGGGTTAGGGTTTGCGGGGTGGGGGGATAAGGGGAGGAAGTGGGCTGGCTGGGCCTAGTGGGTTGAGGCCCCAAAGGGGGCGCGGTGGCTTGCGGGGCCGTAGCCCAGTGGGGGGAGTTCTTTCCTTTTTTTCTGTTTTATTTTATTATTTCTCTTTTATTTCTTTACTGTTTTCATTTAAAGTTTCTATTATTTTCTTTTTATAAAATACCAAGTTAGCACCTAAATTAGTATTACTAATTAGGCCTCTGCCATAATTATTTTGGCACACTATTAATTTTGTTATATTACTATAACTTTATAAAAGGCATTAAAGTAATTGTTTTGCCCTAAGCTTTGGTTATTTTAGTGAAATTAAATATTATAAGAAATGTTGGTTTCTCCACCATTATTACTCATGAACTATTCGTCACATTTAGAACATTTTAGTTTTAATGTTTGAAAACTTTCGTTGTTTGTCTTTAATTAAAATTTTGAATTTGAATCGGTTTCGAACTAACTCGAGATTAGCAACTATAATCGAGGTGACATGGCATCATTAGCAGAGGTTCACTGTAGCTTAATTATCCGGGCGTCACAACTTATTAGATGGGTTCTCTTGCTACAAGAATTTGATTTGCATATTATTGATAGAAAGGGAGCTGAGAACCACGTTGCAGACAACTTGTCTAGGTTAGAAAATGTTCTTGATGACCCACTGCCTATTGATGATAGCTTTCCTGATGAACAATTAGCTGTCATAAATACTTCTCGTACTGCTCCTTGGTATGCTGATTATGCTAATTACATTGTTGCTAAATTTATACCACCTAGTTTCACATACCAGCAAAAGAAAAAGTTCTTCTATGATTTAAGACATTACTTCTGGGATGACCCACATCTTTATAAAGAAGGAGTAGATGGTGTTATTAGACGTTGTGTACCAGAGCATGAACAGGAACAGATCCTACGCAAGTGTCACTCAAAGGCTTACGGAGGACACCACGCTGGAGATAGAACTGCACATAAGGTATTGCAATCCAGTTTTTATTGGCCTACTCTCTTCAAGGATGCTCGTAAGTTTGTCTTATCTTGTGATGAATTTCAAAGAATTGGTAATATTAGTAGACGTCAAGAAATGCCTATGAATTATTCACTTGTCATTGAACCATTTGATGTTTGGGGATTTGATTATATGGGACCGTTTCCTGCCTCTAATGGATATACTCATATTTTAGTTGCTGTTGATTACGTTACTAAGTGGGTAGAAGCTATTCCAACTAGTAGTGCTGATCATAACACTTCTATTAAGATGCTTAAAGAAGTTATTTTTCCGAGGTTTGGAGTCCCTAGATATTTAATGACTGATGGTGGTTCGTACTTTATTCATGGTGCTTTCCGTAAAATATGCTTGCTAGGTATGACGTTAATCATAGAATTGCATCTCCATATCACCCACAGTCTGGTGGTCAAGTAGAATTGAGTAATAGAGAGCTCAAATTAATTTTGCAAAAGACTGTTAATAGATCTAGAAAGAATTGGTCTAAGAAACTTGATGATGCATTATGGGATTATAGAACTGCATATAAAAAACCTATGGGTATGTCTCCGTATAAAATGGTTTATAGAAAAGCATGTCACTTACCTCTCGAACTTGAACATAAGGCATATTGGGCTATTAAAGAGCTCAATTATGATTTCAAACTTGCTGGTGAGAAGAGGTTATTTGACATTAGCTCACTTGATGAATGGAGAACCCAAGCTTATGAAAATGCCAAGTTGTTTAAAGAAAAAGTTAAAAGATGGCATGAAAAAAGGATACAAAAGCGTGAGTTTAATGTAGGTGATTATGTGTTGCTATTCAACTCCTGTTTAAGATTTTTTGCAGGAAAACTTCTCTCTAAATGGGAAGGCCCTTACGTAATCGAGGAAGTCTATCGTTCCGGTGCCATAAACATCAACAACTTCGAAGGCACAAAGCCGAAGGTGGTGAACGGTCAAAGAATCAAACATTATATCTCAGGTAATCCCATAAATGTTGAAACCAATGTTATTGAAACCGTAACCCCGGAGGAATACATAAGAGACACTTTCCAGAATGTTTCAGACTCCGAAAAGGAATAGGTATGTGGTACGGTAAGTAAACCAGCTCCAAAACAGTTCTAATGGCAAGTTTTCTCCGTTTTGGAATATTTAGAAAAATAGGAAAATAAGAAGCAGTCCGGGAAGGACACCAGGCTTCCACGAGGGTGGGAGGCGTGCCCCCCCAGCCTTGTGGGCACCTCGTGCGCTCTCCGGACTCCGTTTTCTTGCACGATACGTATTTTGGTCAGTAAAAATTCATTATATAATCTCCCGAAGTTTTAGACTCCTGTATCACACAAATATCCTCTGTTTTTGTTTTGAGCTGTTTTCTATTAGGGTTGTCAAGGCCAGGCATCATGTCGTCCCCCTACTCCAACAATGGTGACAACGATGCTTGGCTAATGAAGATAGAGCTGAAGAGGGAAGAACCCATGGAAATCAACAAGGATGAAGTGAAGGCTATGGATGATCAAGCTCCGGTAGCAGAAGAAGAAGACACACTTCCACCTCTCTTTACCCCAACTGAGATCGAAGCTTTCAAGATGATTGAGTTAGCTCGTATACAAAATAAGTATCTCACACGTGAAAATATTTTGTTGAAGGATCATATCATCGCACTCAAGGGCATTATCCGCAAGTTGGAGGATCTCTTATGCTCGATGTGCGACTATCCATCATCACCATCAGCTCCTTCACCGGCACAGGAGATATAATCACATGGGTATCGTTCCGGTGCCATAAACATCAACAACTTCGAAGGCACAAAGCCGAAGGTGGTGAACGGTCAAAGAATCAAACATTATATCTCAGGTAATCCCATAAATGTTGAAACCAATGTTATTGAAACCGTAACCCCGGAGGAATACATAAGAGACACTTTCCAGAATGTTTCAGACTCCGAAAAGGAATAGGTATGTGGTACGGTAAGTAAACCGGCTCCAAAACAGTTCTAATGGCAAGTTTTCTCCGTTTTGGAATATTTAGAAAAATAGGAAAATAAGAAGCAGTCCGGGAAGGACACCAGGCTTCCACGAGGGTGGGAGGCGCGCCCCCCCCCAGCCTCGTGCGCTCTCCGGACTCCGTTTTCTTGCACGATACGTATTTTGGTCAGTAAAAATTCATTATATAATCTCCCGAAGTTTTAGACTCCTGTATCACACAAATATCCTCTGTTTTTGTTTTGAGCTGTTTTCTATCAGGGTTGTCAAGGCCAGGCATCATGTCGTCCCCCTACTCCAACAATGGTGACAACGATGCTTGGCTAATGAAGATAGAGCTGAAGAGGGAAGAACCCATGGAAATCAACAAGGATGAAGTGAAGGCTATGGATGATCAAGCTCCGGTAGCAGAAGAAGAAGACACACTTCCACCTCTCTTTACCCCAACTGAGATCGAAGCTTTCAAGATGATTGAGTTAGCTCGTATACAAAATAAGTATCTCACACGTGAAAATATTTTGTTGAAGGATCATATCATCGCACTCAAGGGCATTATCCGCAAGTTGGAGGATCTCTTATGCTCGATGTGCGACTATCCATCATCACCATCAGCTCCTTCACCGGCACAGGAGATATAATCACATGGGTATGGGCACTCCCCTTGGCAATTGCCAAGCTTGGGGGAGATGCCCCGGTATCGTATCACCATCACACTCCTATCTTTACCGTTTTTCTTAGTTCGATCCTTTTAGTAGTATCTTTATCTAGTAGAATAAAGTTTTAGTACGATCTAGTTTTGAGTTTTGCTTTATGATCCTTTTATGTAATCGAGTCTGTGAGCTATATAATAAATATTAGTGTTGAGTCAAGGGCTTGATTATCTTGCTATGATCTTGAGTGAATAAAAGAAAAAGAAAGAATAAAAGAAATAAAGAGATCATATGGATCTTATGGAGAGTAATGACTTCACATATAAAGAGTATGATGATTAAAAGTTGTTGAGAGTTGACAAACATAGTTTTGGTCATCGTTGCAATTAATAAAAAGTAATAAAGAAAGAGAGGCTTCACATATAAATATACTATCTTGGACATCTTTTATGATTGTAAGCACTCATTAAAATATGACATGCTAGAGAGTTGATGTTGGACAAGGAAGATAACGTAATGGGTTATGTTTTCTTATATCTAAAATAAAGTATATTGTCATGAATCATCCAACATGTTGAGCTTGCTTTTCTCCCTCATGCTAGCCAAATTCTTTGCACCAAGTAGAGATACTACTTGTGCTTCCAAATACCCTTAAACCCAGTTTTGCAACGAGAGTCCACCATATCTACCTATGGATTGAGTAAGATCCTTCAAGTAAGTTGTCATCGGTGCAAGCAATAAAAAATTGCTCTCTAAATATGTATGACTTATTAGTGTGGGAGAAAATTACGATCTTGTGATGTGGAAGAAATAAAAGCGACGGACTGCATAATAAAGGTCCATATCACAAGTGGCAATATAAAGTGACATTCTTTTGCATTAAGATTTTCTGCATCCAACCATGAAAGCGCATGACAACCTCTGCTTCCCTCTACGAAGGGCCTATCTTTTACTTTTATCTTCTACATTATGCGAGAGTCATGGTGATCTTCACCTTTCCTTTTTACATTTTATCCTTTGGCAAGCACATTGTGTTGGAAAGATCCTGATATATATATATCCAATTGGATGTAAGTCAACATGAATTAGTATTGTTGACATTACCCTTGAGGTAAAAATTTGGGAGGCGAAACTATAAGCACCTATCTTTCTCTGTATCCGATTAAAACTCCATAACCACAAGTATTGCGTGAGTGTTAGCAATTGTGAAAGACTAAATGATAGTTGAGTATGTGGACTTGCTGAAAAGCTCTTATATTGACTCTTTTCGATGTTATGATAAATTGCAATTGCTTCAATGACCGAGATTATAGTTTGTTAGTTCTCAATGAAGTTTTTGATTCATACTTGACATTGTGAATAGATTATTACGTGAGCATAAGAAATAATATGACAATATCCATATATGTTGCTGTTATAAGAATGATCATGATGCCCTCATGTCCGTATTTTATTTTATCGACACCTTTATCTCTAAACATGTGGACATATTTATCGTTATCGGCTTCCGCTTGAGGACAAGCGAGGTGTAAGCTTGGGGGAGTTGATACGTCCATTTTGCATCATGCTTTTATATCAATATTTATTGCATTATGGGTTGTTATTACACATTATGTCACAATACTTATGCCTATTCTCTCTTATTTTATAAGGTTTTTATGAAAAGGGAGAATGCCAGCAGTTGGAATTCTGGGATGGAAAAGGAGAAAATATTAGAGACCTATCCTGTGCAACTCCGAAAGCCCTGAAACTCAACGGGAGTCATTTTTGGAAATTATAAAAAATATTGAGCGAAGAAAATACCAGAGGGGGCCCACACCCTGGCCATGAGGGTGGGGGGCGCCCTACACCCCTGGGCACGCCCCCCTGCCTCGTGGGCCCCTGGTGGCCCTCCGGTGCCCATCTTCTTCTATATGAAGTCTTTTGTCTGAGAAAAAAAATCATATGCAAGCTTTCGGGACGAGACTCCGCCGCCACGAGGCGGAACCTTGGCGGAACCAATCTAGTGCTCCGGCGGAGCTGTTCTGCCGGGGAAACTTCCCTCCGGGAGGAGGAAATCATTGCCATCGTCATCACCAATGATCCTCTCATTGGAAGGGGGTCCATCTTCATTAACATCTTCACCAGCACCATCTCCTCTCAAACCCTAGTTCATTTCTTGTATCCAATCTTTGTCCCAAAGCCTCAGATTGGTACCTGTGGGTTGCTAGTAGTGTTGATTACTCCTTTTAGTTGATGCTAGTTGGTTTATTTGGTGGAAGATTATATGTTCAGATCCTTAGTGCATATTAATACCCCTTTGATTATGAACATGAATATGATTTGTGAGTAGTTGCATTTGTTCCTGAGGACATGGGAGAAGTCCTTCTATTAGTAGTCATGTGAATTTGATATTCGTTCGATATTCTGATGAGATGTATGTTGTCTCTCCTCTAGTGGTGTCATGCGATGCTTGGTCGTGGAGAAGGTCCTCTGCTGCGCCACCATCGCGGCTCCTCCACAGCGACCGGGGAGGAGGAAGCTCCGCGCCGTTCGGGGGAAGAAGAACGCGGGCGCAGGAGCCGCCGTCGCCGTCGCTGGATTGGAGGCAACGGCGGCGCGGGAGGGATTGGGATTGGGATTGGGATTGGGTGGGAGCCGCGGCGGCGGGAGGTGGAAGGGGTTGGGTGGGGACTACCGCTCGCTGTCTCTGTTTTGCTCGACTTACTAGAAAAAATGCTACACTACGTGGGAGGAGCTTTCCGTGTTTGATTGGTCGGTCGGGTCCTCCCACGGATCGCATCCGGTGTCCATTCCATCCTAACCATTCCATCCACACACAACCCGATGCACGAGAGAGTTGCCTCGTTTTTCACATAGTCACAGTCGGGCCGTCCTTCTCTCTTCCCCATTTTCTTGAGACTGGTCAACCTCAACCATCGCGTCGAAAATTTTCGATTTGCTAAGCATTAAACTGTGTCAGCGGAATTTACATACTTGATTACACCTTTTAATTAGTAGTAGTAGTAATGCATTTGATATAAGTTTAAAGGAGAACGATGGTTGTGCGGGGCTACACCGAATAATATATGCATCCGCTGATTGGTCGATCGCGACGGCACTTAGATCGATCCCCTCCCCACTTGATCCCAAACGTCCGCCCACATCCATCAGGCGGGATAGCATGTTGGTTACCGATTCTCTTTTGAACCCGTCACCTGATCGTAAAACGGTGCAGCCCAACCGAGCCACACAACACGAGGAGCGGTGGTTGAGCGGGACCCGTCATGGCTAGGGCACACCAAAGAATATGTGCATCCGAAGACGTCGCCACTAGGGGAGGAAGGGCTACCCTCCGGTTGAATTTTCTTAAGGCGGTCACGTGATATCTTTTTTTTTTTGAGATGTTTCTATCGAACATTCCAACGGCACATGGAATATTTCAGGAAACACTGGCGGGACGGGAAATGTTTTGGTGGGAAATCCTAGATAGACGTGAAATATTTATACATGACACTCTCGACAGGGGGTGATGTATTTTGTGAGACAATGATGGGTCATGTGATGAGAGCGAGCGGTGCCGCCATCGGCCGGGGAGTTGTGAGGAATTTAGGGTTGCGAGAGCGGGTGAGGAGTGAAAGGATGGATTATTGTTGAAGAATAATAGTGTTAGGGATCAGTACATGGGATATTTTTGTGCGGTGTTGGGCCTAAACATGTTAGAACACGAGTGCACGCGATTGAAGGAGGAAATATGAAAATTGGGGGTAGAAGTCAATTCCTAGACTACTAGGTGCTATTTTTAATAACAATTTTTTTGGCGATTCGTCGGAGCTCTCGAGTAAGTCGTGGAGCTCGAACACTTTTTGGCATCGCTATGTGCGACGCCTTGCGTTATAGGGTTGCGGCATGCAACTTCACACGCCCCATCCGACCTCACACGCCCCCTAAACAAAACACGTCTTTGATGCTCACGGGCAGTGGTTTGATTATTTGTTTGCATGCAAAGCCCATAGTAAGCCTTGAGTTTGGACTTTGATGCTCACGGGCGTCTCATGCATGAATGAATGAAATCAACTTACGCGCGTGCACGTGGTTTTGGTTGTGGAGACGGTGAGTAGATTTGGCGAATGAATCCTCGTTTCGTTTTGGAATGGAATAAAAGAATCCTGATCCAAGCGTGTGTGCGTGCGTGTTTGTGATGGCGCGCACGCACGGAGACGGAGCAAGCAAAACACGCCGTGGAATGGAGAACCACTCATCTGTCTCCCCTCGCCGCCTCGACGGCTGATTCTCGATTGGACAGTTGTAGCACGCGGGGCCAGAAGAATCGAGCAGCCGCTGCCGAATTTTCTTCAACAGCGGCGTGCACGGACCTCCGTCCGCGGACACGCTCTGCTGCTAGTCAGACGGACGCGGACGGCGAGCTCCGCGTGCTCGCCTGCTTCCACAGCAACGGCAACATCCTCACGCTGCTCAACCTCGTGGAGTCGACGCCATGCACCTGGTGGAGCTCTCGGAAAGGTCATCGGCCATCTCCATGGTGCACCGCACGCGCCGCAACGCCATGCCCTTCTTCAACAGCGGCGACAAGACGGAGCAGATGGTGGTGGCCTTCGAGGCGTTCCAGCAGCTGAGCGCGGTGCGGGTGAAGCCCATGACGGACGGCGCGTGAGTGTGAAGAAAAATAGATGTACTGGACCTCTCTGTTTGCAGGCCTAAAGAAACTGGCCCAGTAAATTTTGCACAGGGCTGTATCCACCATCGAATGGAAGATGAATGATTGCTCTGCTCAGCTGCTTTGTTTCATTTAAAAATTGCCATTTCATTTTATCTATTTTCTTTTTTGTTCAAAATAAACATGAACCTTCTTTTGGAAAATGCACAAATACCTTTTCAAATGCATGACCACCTTCTATAAAACTACACGAGCATTATAAAAATGGGTGAACACTTTTCTACAAACTACATGAACCTTTGTTTAAAGGCGTGAATGCTTTATAAAAATCGCATGAACATTTTTAAAATGTATGAACACTTTGGAAAATAAATTAACAACTATATAAAGGCGTCCATACTTTATAATAATGTACAAACATTTAAAAAATAATATGAATATTTAAAAAAATGTTTGAACGCCTTTTAAAATTATATGAACATTTTGAAATGCATGAACACTTTTCTAAAAATGTGGAAGACTTTTGGAAAATATATGTAGATTTTTTAGCAACAATGCGTGTAGTGCTGCAGCCTTCGTTCGCTAGGGGGGGACACATGCTGCTCTTCGTCGAGCCTTCACTCGGGTGTATCCACCGTTTCTATCTCCTTTCTCAATACGGAATTCGTCGAGAGTTTTACATCCCAAGCATACGTGTATGCATTCTCATCACATAAAAAAAGCATCCATGTACGTACGTTCTGTTTTATGTACCGGAGCATATTTGTTTTAAAAGTAAAATAGTTCTTTTACCTTCTAAAGAAAAATAGATGTACTGGACCTTTGTTTGCAGGCCTAAAATTACTGGCGCAGGAAATTTGGCAGAGGGTTGTATCCACTGTCGAATGGAAGATTGCTCTGCAGCTTTATTTTCTTTCTTGTTTAAATTAATATGAACCTTCTTTTGACAAATACACAAATACTTTTTAAAATGCATGACCACCTTTTATAAAACTACACGAGCATTATAAAAAAAAGGGTCAACACTTTTCTAGAACTATATGATCATTTGTTTAAAGGTGTGAATACTTTCTAAAAATCACATGAGCATTTTTAAAACGCATGAACAGTTTGAAAACTAAATGAACAATTATCGAAATGCTTTCACACTGTATAATAATATATGAATATTCAAAAAAATCTGAACGCCTTTTAAAATTGTATGGCATTTTAAAATGCATTAAAACTTTTCTAAAAATGTGGAAGAATTTTGGAAAATACATCAAGACTTTTTAGAAACAATGAATTTTTTTAATAATGTAAACCAATTAAATATTTTTAAATTAAATGATTAAAAATATAAAATTTTCTTAGTTCCATGAAGATTTTTCAAAATATATGAACAACCTTTTGTAAATACATGAATTTTTAAGATGAAATGTTTAATTTGTATGGACCATTGTTTTAACACATAGGTATTCCTTTACTAAGTTTTAACATTCAAAAATGTATACTTATATTTTAAGTCAAAGTTTCGGAAAGAAAACTGTAGCAAGCACTATTAGGCCCTGTTTGTTTGGGCTTTTGCTTCTGCTTTTGCAGCTTTTCCACTTTAGCCAAAAAGCTATAAAAGCATTTGAAGCTAAATATTGTTATATTGATTTATCAAAAGCCATAAAAGCCCCAAAAGCACCTATTTAGGAGCTTTTATTGCTTTTTGACCAAAGTGAAAAAGCTACAAAAGCATAAGCAAAAACCCAAACAAACAAGGCCTTACTGTGGCCTATGGCAGTTGCATGAGGGCGTCCGACCAAGGAAAAAACTGCTAGAAATTACACTAATAGTACACATCTAAGGAAAAGGATGTATAGAGGCGGCGGCGGGGGGCTAGGTGAGCGGCTGGTGTGATATTGCCCGTGACAGTAACCCAGAGCGCAAGCTCATCTACACCCAGTGAATAGTAAATTCAATAAAATAGTAAAAACACTGAATCTTTTTGGCATCGGAAATGCTACAGCGCACTAGAAGCGCGCAAAATTTCATGATGAATGGACCTCAACGAGCTCTCAACAAAAACAATCTACTCTCAGCCGTGGTTTTTCAAAGTAACTTATAGATCCATTTTTTTTCGAGCGCCCCTTAAATGTCCTTTCACCACCAGATTTTGCACGCATCTACAATGTCAACAAAAAAAATCAGATTTTTTAGATTGTTTTGTTAGATTTTTTTCTCGAATTTACTATTCACGGGCAAGAGCAGCTGAGCCCTGTTCCAAAATGCCACACCCCAAAGTCCACTACCTAAGCTATATATAGGTGATAGTGGAGGCTGATGTTGTCTTTAGAGATAGTGAACAATATGAGAGGTGTTTTCCCTTGCGTCCAAAGTAGGGGGTGGATTAACGAGTTGCTCGACACGTTGAGCTCGTGCTCGTTATTCATTAAGGCTCGGTTCGTTAAGCTTAACCAGCATAAAACTCTGGTCGGCTCAGCTCGTTTAAAGATCATTAAGCTCATGAGTCCTTGTTAACAAGCCTTAACCCCTCTTGCTTGAACTACGATGTGTTTGTAATGAAGGGAAAATGTGACCACATGAGGAGATACACTAGTTATTGTCTCCTATGGTGGTTTGGATGATTTGATGGAATAAATGGTTGAGGTGATAAGAAATTATTGCCACTTAACATAAAACATGTGTTTCATTGTATTGTATTAATGAGCTTAAAGAGTTGCGTGTGAAACTCGTTAGATTGCTTGTTAAGCTCATTAAGGTTAACGAGTTCCGAGCTTTTGAGCCAGCCCTAGTCTAAACTCTAAAGGCGTATATCCTCCCTTCGTCCATGTTTGCCGCATGTGATGGTGGATCTCCTATCAGTTCCTTTCATAAGATGAGCCATGACACGAGCATCACCGCTTGTAGACTTGATATAAAATGCTATTGTGCACTAAAATCAAATTCTAAAAAAAATCATTAAATGCATATAAATGCACATAGTTGCAATTCCAATGGTAGGGGAGTTCAAGGCGAGGCTCCTATGCTTATTAAAACCATGGCATCGAGACGAAGAATCCATTTGCTATTCTAATATTCTGTTAGGTAAAAGAAAATGCACTAGCGACTGATTGGCCACGAGGCTGATGGCTGACTATTCCTCTAACATATCAACCTTGACTAGACTTTATTGGCAGTTCATCAAAATCTGGGTGGATGCACTTCTGGAGATACTCTTTTGTGATGTGAACCGAGAAGTACTGCATATTAAAGATAACAATGATCAGGGTTAAGTATATAAGGGTATGATCATAGAAGATGGGGTTCATAATGCCATTACAACATGAGGTTAGTCACCACTAATCGGCAAGGAAATGAGAAGGCAAAATGACCTAACCCTTGGCAGGCCAAAATAATTTAAACACTAAGTACTTCTTACATGTGGCCATACAAAATGCTACATATTGTTCTACCTCTCAAGGATGTCATAACTGCAAAGGGTGTCCCTTATCCCAAATCATTCCAGAATAGCGCATCTGGCGCGCGTAAGAACCCATAAAGGAAAAGGAGTAAAAAACCCAAATCCAGTAATTAAACACCTTTCGTTCTAAAAAGTAATTAAACACCAATGACTAACAATTTCTCTTCTACCCCAATCGAGTGACAATAGCACCGAAAATTAAGTCACCGCATCCCATTTTCATCTGGGGTACAAACATATGTCCCAAAATTGATGGCGCAATGCATCTGTTTCATAATTCATCACGGATAAGGACAACTGAACATACTTTCCAAGTCAACTTTTCATTTGTCTATGTAATGGAATCCACAAACATCTTGACAATATTCATATACAGAACAAAAACAAATGATGATGTCTATGGATAGGAAAGCTAATCCAACACAACCTTCACAACAAAAATTGCAATACAACAATGGTACAAGATAAAAATTCATGCGGGTTAATAACCTGTGGCATAAAGGTGGTAGTCACAATGGCTATGTGCGAAACTTGACAGGGTTGCAATTACCTATCCAACCGATCAACATACTCACGGCTATAATCAACATTCATATTCTTCAAATTCAACAATCAACAACTCAACAATGATTCAATTGTTGATTACATCATTCACTGAAGTAAGGAACACAGATGAGAGGCACATATTCTAGTCATGGAGAGCAAAGTAAAAAAATATTTGACTTGGTCAGAATTAGCGGCGCAAAAAACATTTCGTGGCTTAGACAAATAGCATTGTTAGCAGAGCTAAAGTGGCATTACCCAGCTATTTAGAACCAAGGCCCTCTAAAAAGCAATAGAAAAATAAACTGGAAATATCTAAATAATAATGAATACGAACAACTGGAAATATATGGACTGAAATTTAAATAATAATGGAATATGTTCTAAAAGCATAGTCTAATAAGAACCCGAGGAAACAAATTTGAGCTTGCTGAACCAAGATCTCAGAAAAGAAATTTAGCCTAGCATATCATAACTACATGAACTTTTAATCAAACGGAAAAATAAATTTTGTAAGCATAGGATAATTATTCACAAAATCAATGTTCAAACATACTGCAACAAAGTTGAGTAATCTAAGCTGTTTTTACAAAGAATTTCCAGTCCACTTCACTTACATACATTAGAAAATAGAAATAAATGCAAGAGCACCTGTACAACAGACATTCTTTTCAGCAGTCTTCACTTACATCAGAAGATCTTAGGCCAAACCATAAAGACAATTGTACTGATAAGGAAGAAGACTAGCATTTGTAATGATCTACAGGAATTTCGGTAAACAAATTATCCAATCAGTTAATAGTGCAAATCCATATGTAGAATGGCTTCATTTTGCAACAAGTTCATACTTTTCAGGTGTATCTAGAAACAAAATCCTCCATTATAGTGATAGAGAAATATCACTAGGCAACACTAAGGAAAACAAATCCCACAAGCTCCTTGTGCTACCTGATGTAGAATATATGCACAATTAGGTAAAAGGGACAACATTTCACTACAGGGTCGTTGTACGTTATTTTATTATATGGTCTCTGCAATGTATTCACAACGTGCTAATATCGAGATAAAACCTTCAACAAAAATACAAATTGACAAGCTACCCCAAGAAATTCTTTTCAGCAATCCTCGTATTAATAAGAACATAAACAAAAATATCATTAAAAGAGCATTGTTAAGGAAAAGGCATCGGAGGCAAAACATTGGATGTATTACCCATAAGACCCTTCTAAATTCGAAGAAGAACAACAAGAGGTTCGTAAATTAATAGAATAATAATCAAATCAACTAAATCATAGGATCAAATTAAGGAACATGCATATTCAAGAACTACCTTGTATAGTCAAGGTGGGGTGATCTAAAAACAGAAACAAGAGGGAAAATCAAATTATTTTCGCTGCAGAATAAGCCAAGCAGGAAAGGAAGCCGTTGCTGCCACCTCCCTTGTCGCCACTGCCACCCTTGTCCTTGTTGTTGCTGTTGCCTAGGAGATCAACCTAACCACCTGTCATGCTCCACTGCCATCCATGAGCCCTTCGTGAGGTGAGTTTGCAGGAGGTGAAGTCAGCAGTAGCAGTGTCGGGGGTTGGGTGCGACATATGCCAAGGGATGACTTATCATGGTGGGAGCGAGTAGAACGTCGTCGGTGCCTGGAAGCGGGATAAGGCATAGACACGAACACCGGCGTACTTTACCTAGGTTGGGGGCTCTCCTTGGAGATAATACCCCTACTCCTGCTCTGCGGGGTCTTCGCATGATCACTAAGGCACTAGTGAATAGAAGGTGCTCCTTGAGTTGTATGCTAGAGGTTGAAGGAGGCAGGGCTAGCTCTCTTCTTCCTCTAGGTATGGGTCTAGGTCTATCAGGTTCGGAAACCTTTGCATGGGTGCCCTGGGGGGTTTATATAGGCCTACCCCCCAGGGGTACAATGGTAACTTGGTCGGGTGTTGGGCCCGGCTGTCAGCATCTCTGGTCGCTGGCTTCTCGGCCGGCAGCTGGGGCCCGCCATTGGTCTGGTACGGAGCCGACAGGCCGCTTCCGCCGCTGGCAGGTCTGGTTGGTGGCTGATCATTGTAACCATGGTGCTAATGACGCAGGCTTGGTCAGGGGAGCGTGGCTACAGTCCCACCGCCTGGTGGGAGATCACTGTAGCCACACCGCACCCCGTCTGGTTGATGTCATACTGCCTTTGGGGGAGGGTCCGGCCGCCTGCTGAGGGCCGGCCTCCCGTAGTTCCGACTGGTCCAGCTTCGGCCGCCTTCCGGGCTTTCTCTGCCTAGTAGGGCCCGCCGCCTGCGGGCTGTACCTGACAGGCCGTCATGGGAACAGTGCTCCACCGGTCAGTAGTGACGTAAAGGGGGAATGGCAATAGTGCCACATCATGCGGGGATCTCCGCCTGTACGGGGCACTGTAGCCATGCCAAGCCCGGGATCCGGGGGTACGGGGCTACGCTGTAGCCTCACCCTATCTTGTCTTCTTGATGAGGGGCACAGACTCTGAGGGTTCCTGGTGGCCTCCTGCTAGAGGCGGGCCTCTCCGGAGGCCGTCTGCTAGGAATCGGCCTGTCTTGGTGCCGTCTGCTGGTGCTAGGCCACCTTCGGGCAGCCGGCCGTTCAGGACAGCCGGCCACCAGAAGGCGGTGCTCCATTCTGGAGTCTCGTGGGCCGAAGCCGCCCAGAGTCTTAGAAGGCTCAGGGACTCGGGTTTGCCTACCCGTGTCCCAATACTCCAACAGTAGTCCCCAAAGCTGGTGAGGCGCCGCGGCCGATCGGCCATGAAGCCTCGGCGGCTTCCCTCCTTGCCGTGCTCTGGTGGAACGCTCGGTCCGCGTTGTGGGGTGCCGACTGCTTAGAGCTGTTTTGACAAGGCGGGCTCGTGCGTTGATTTTGAATGCTATGACGGGAAACAGGTGGCGTGCCTGCTAAGCTTCCCTGGGCACGCGCCCGCCACGAGCGCACCATGTGGTGGGCGTCAGCTCGGCCAGCCTGCCACCCCACACTCTTGATGGGACGTGACCAGGGGCCGGGCCCGCCACTACCATGCCTCGGTGCGCGGGCGGATCTGCTGCGGCCGAGGAGGGCGGTTGCGATTCCCGCGGGACTTACTGCGCAATAACCCCACGGAGTAATCGGGGAGGGGCGTGGGGTCGTGGGTGTTAATCCCACGGTCCCCACGTCCCATCCCCTCGGCTTCGCCGCTTGAGGGCAATAAGTAGGGGCGACCGGGGAGTGGGGGAGCTCGCGCACTCCTCTCCCCGCCCCTCTCCCTCCTCTCTTCGCTGCTGCCTCTCTCCTGCCGCAATGGTGCCGCGTCTTGCCGTCGGCGAGCTCCTCCTCCCCGCGCAACTCCGCCCGGACGCCATGGCGCGCGAAAGGGGAGGCGACTGGGACGGCTCGACGGTGATCGAGGATCACCTCACCTTCCTCCGGGCCACGCGCCAGATGCCCAATGCGGCCTTCGTCAAGGTGCGGGTGCCTCCGCGGGAAGAAATCTCGCCGGCACCGCAGGGGAACGAGTGGGTCGTCTTCCGCGGCTTCGGCCTTCCGGCGAGCAGGTTCCTTCGCTCCTTTATGGATTTCTGCCGTCTCCGGCCGCACCACCTGACGCCCAACACCGTGATGCTGTTGTCCGCCTTCGTCACGGCGTGCGAGGGCTACCTTGGTGTCATCCCCACCATCGACCTGTGGGGAGCCTGCTTCTACGCCAAGATGGGCACCTCCGCCAAAGAGACGGCGGCCGAGTGCGGCGCCTTCGTCGCCGTGCGCCGTCCGTCGAAGAAAAACGCCTTCCCCGCCATCAAGCTGTCACAGTTGGTGAAACTGTGCCAGCAATCTTACTTCTACGTCGAGAACGTCGATCCGGCGGCCGACTTCCTCAACCTCCCGCCCTACGAGGCCGCCCCTCCCCCCCCCCGTTGGGCCTCGGACCAACTGGCACTACAAACCGAAACCAGTGCTAGCCGAGACGGTGGCCGCCATCAACCGTAGGAGGAACCCATTCCTCCTGTGATTGATCTTGGGGACCTTTGTCCCACCAAATTTAGCCCATTTGATTACTTTTGCTTGCCTCAAAGAAAACTTGCTTCCAAACGTAGAGAATATGAGATGAGCTTTCAAGATCTATCTTATTATTATGGCACTCGTTAGATCTATCTTCGCTTTTATGCCTAGCTAGGGGCGTTAAACGATAGCGCTAGTTGGGAGGCAACCCAATTTTCTTTATGTTCTTTGTTTTTGTTCCTGTTTAGTAATAAATTTTGCATCTACTCTCTGTTTAGGTGTGTTTTTATCTTTTATTTAGTGTTTGTGCCAAGTAGAACCTATAGGATAAACTATGATGATAGTTGATTTGATTCTGCTAAAAAACAGAAACTTTGCACTCACGAGAAAAAATTCAATAAATCACAGAAATGCGCTTTTGCATTGATTCTTTTTGCTTCTGATCAATAAACAAATTGTCCAGTACGTCCTATTTTGGTAGGATTTTTAGAGTTCCAAAAGTTTGCGTTAGTTACAGATTGCTACAGACTGTTCTGTTTTTGACAGATTCTATTTTTCGTGTGTTGTTTGCTTATTTCAATGCATCTATGGCTAGAAAATTAGTTTATAAACCATAAGGAAGTTGGAATACACTAGGTTAAACACCAAAATAAATAAATAATGAGTTCATTACAGTACCTTATGTGGTGGTTTTGTTTTCTTTCACTAACGGAGCTTATAAGATTTCCTGTTGAGTTTTGTGTTGTGAAGTTTTCAAGTTTTGGGTAAAGCTTTTATGGACTATGGAATAAAGGGTGGCAATAGCCTAAGCTTGGGATGCCCAAGGCACCCCAAGATATTCAAGAATATCCAAAAGCCTAAGCTTGGGGATGCCCCGGGAAGGCATCCCCTCTTTCATCTTCGTTCATTGGTAACTTTACTTGGAGCTATATTTTACTCGCTACATGTTATGTGTTTTGCTTGGAGCGTCGTGTATTATATTAGTCTTTGCTTTTTAGTTTACCACAATCATCCTTGCTGTAGAAACCTTTTGGGAGAAGCCTATTTGATTAAAATTTGCTAGAATACTCTATGTGCTTCACTTATATCTTTTGAGCTTGATAGTTTTTGCTCTAGTACTTCACTTATATCTTTTAGAGCATGGTGGTGGCTTGATTTTATAGAAATTGCTAGTCTCTCATGATTCACTTATATTATTTTGAGAGTCTTTTAGAACAGCATGGTATTTGCTTTGGTTATAAATTTGGTCCTAGAATGATGAGCATCCAAGTTGGGTATAATAAAAACTATCATAGAAATTGAATTGGATGTTATGATCAATTTGTTGCTTGATAATTGTTTTGAGATATAAAGGTAGTAATGTTAGGGTCATGCTAGTGGGTAATTATGAAATTGAGAAATACTTTTGTTGAAGTTGGCAAGTCCCGTAGCATGCACGTATGGTAAAAGTTGTGTGACAAATTTGTTGCATGAGGTGCTCTTTTGAGTGTCTTCCTTATGAGTGGCAGTCGGGGACGAGCGATGGAATTTTTTCCTACCAATCTATCCCTCTTGGGGCATGCATAGTAGTACTTTGCTTTGAGGGCGAAATAGACTTTTGAAATAAGTATATGAGTTCTTTTTTGACTAATGCAAGTCCATGGACATATGCACACTTATCCTTTTACTTTGCTAGCCTTTATTATTACCGCGCAACTCTCGCCGGTATTAAACCCTTTATTTACCTTCCTCAAAACAGCAACCATACCTACCTATTATGGCATTTCCATAGCAATTCCGAGATATATTGCCATGCAAGTTTCCACCGTTCCGTTTATTATGACACGTTTCATCATTGTCATATTGCTCTTTTGCATGATCATGTAGTTGACATCGTATTTGTGGCAAAGCCACCTTCATAATCTTCATACATGTCGCTCTTGATTCATTGCATATCTCGGTACACCACCGGAGGCATTCATATAGAGTCATATCTTGTTCTAGCTTTGAGTTGTAATTCTTGAGTTGTAAATCCATAAAAGTGTGATGATCTTCATTATTAGAGCATTGTCCTAGTGAGGAAAGGATGATGAAGACTATGATTCCCCCACAAGTCAGGATGAGACTTCATACTTTACAAAAAGAAAAGAAAAAAAATGAGAAAAGAAAAAAAATTGAGAAAGGCCAAAAAGAAAAAAAAGAGGCCAAAGAAAAGAAAAAGAAGAAGAAAAAAGAAAGAAAGAAAAGAAAAAAAATGAGAGAAAAAGAGAGAAGGGAGAATGCCACTATCTCTTTTTCCACACTTGTGCTTCAAAGTAGCACCATGATCTTCATGATACAGAGTCTCATATGTTGTCACTTTCATATACTAGTGGGAATTTTTCATTATAGAACTTGGCTTGTATATTCCAATGATGGGCTTCCTCAAAATGCCCTAGGTCTTCGTGAGCAAGCAAGTTGGATGCACACCCACTTTGTTTATTTCGTTGAGCATTCATATATTTATAGCTCTAGTGCATCCGTTGCATGGCAATCCCTACTCACTCACATTGATATCTATTAATGGGCATCTCCATATAGCCCGTTAGTACGCCTACTTGATGTGAGACTATCTTCTCCCTTTTTGTCCTCACAACCACATAGTGCTCTGTCTATGGCTTGCGCTCATGTATTGCGTAAGAGTTGAAAAAGCTGAAGCGCATTAAAAAGTATGAACCAATTGCTCGGCTCGTCATCGGGGTTGTACATGATGGGAGTATTTTGTGTAATAAAAATGAAGCATGGCCTAACTATATGATTTTGTAGGGATAAGCTTTCTTTGGCTATGCTATTTTGATAGGACATGATTATTTGTTAGTATGCTTTGAAGCATTATTATTTTTATGTTTTATAAGCTGTTATTTTGAATCATTTGGATCTGAACATTCATGCCACATGAAAAAAAATTACATTATGAATTATGCTAGGTAGCATTCCACATCAAAAATTTCTTTTTTATCATTTACCTACTCGAGGACGAGCAGGAATTAAGCTTGGGGATGCTTGATACGTCTCCAACGTATCTATAATTTTTGATTGTTCCATGCTATTATATTACCCCTTTTGGATGTTTATGGGCTTTATTCTACACATTTATATCATTTTTGAGACTAACCTACTAACCGTAGGCCCAACCCATATTGTTTTTTTTGCCTATTTCAGTATTTCGAAGAAAAGGAATATCAAACGCAGTCCAAACAGAATGAAACCTTCGGGAGCGTGATTTTGGAACGAACGTGATCCGGAGAGCTTGGAGTGCAAGTCAAGAAGCTCCCGAGGACCCCACGAGATAGGGGGCCGCGCCCCCCTGTAGGGTGCGCCCCCTGTCTCGTGGGCCCCTCGGGCGTCCACCGACGTACTTCTTCCTCCTATATATACCTACGGACCCCGAAAACATCCAGGAGCACCACGAAACACAATTTCCACTGTCGTACCCTTATGTATCCGCGAGATCCCATCTTGGAGCCTTCGCCGGCACTTTGCCGGAGGGGGAATCGACCACGGAGGGCTTCTACATCAACATCCTTGCCCCTCCGATGAGTTGTGAGTAGTTTACCGCAGACCTACGGGTCCATAGTTATTAGCTAGATGGCTTCTTCTCTCTTTTTGGATCTCAATACAATGTTCTCCCCCTCTCTTGTGGAGATCTATTCGATGTAATCTCTTTTTGCGGTGTGTTTGTCGAGATCCGATGAATTATGGGTTTATGATCAGATTTATTTATGGATAATAATTGAATCTTCTCTGAATTCGTTTATATATGATTGAGTTATCTTTGCAAGTCTCTTCGAATTATCAGTTTGGTTTGGCCTACTAGATTGATCTTTCTTGCCATGGGAGAAGTGTTTAGCTTTGGGTTCAATCTTGCGGTGTTCTTACCCAATGACAGAAAGGGTTGCAAGACACGTATTGTATTGTTGCCATCGAGGATAACAAGATGGGGTTTATATCATATTGCATGAGTTTATCCCTCTACATCATGTCATCTTGCTTAATGCGTTACTCTGTTCTTATGAACTTAATACTCTAGATGCAGGCAGGAGTCGGTGATGTGTGGAGTAATAGTAGTAGATGCAGGCAGGAGTCGGTCTACTTGTTATGGATGTGATGCCTATATACATGATCATGCCTAGATAATCTCATAACTATGCACTTTTCTATCAGTTGCTCGATAGTAATTTGTTCACCCACCGTAATACTTATGCTATCTTGAGAGAAGCCTCTAGTGAATCCTATGGCCCCCGGGTCTATCTCTTATCAGATTTGCTTTCAATCTACTTTTATTTGCATCTTTAATTTTTGCATCTATATTATAAAATACCAAAAATATATTTATTTTATCATACTATCTCTATCAAATCTCACTTTCGCAAGTGGCCGTGAAGGGATTGACAACCCCTTTATTGCGTTGGTTGCGAGTTCTGAGTTTGTTTGTGTAGTTGCGTGGGACTTTTGAGGAGCCTCCTACTGGACTGATACCTTGGTTCTCAAAACTGAGGGAAATACTTACGCTACACTTGCTGCATCACCCTCTCCTCTTCGGGGAAAACCAACGCTAGCTCAAGACGTAGCAAGAAGGATTTCTGGCGCCGTTGCCGGGGAAGTCTTCGCTCAAGTCAAGACATACCAAGTACCCATCAGAAACCCATCTCCCTCGCATTTACATTATTTGCCAGTTGCCTCTCGTTTTCCTCTCCCCCACTTCACCCTTGCCGTTTTATTCGCCCTCTTTTTCCCAATCTCCTCCTCTCTTTTTCGCTCGCTTTCTTCCGCTTTGCTTTTGTTTGCTGCTATGTCTGAAATTGGGGAGATTATCGTCGATATGGACAATAATGATAACACAGAAAATCCCAAGGCTCCAGCCGATGAACCCCCTATTTTGCATACTAAAAAGTTTCGAATCGGTAGTGGTAACATCATTGGCAAAGGTGTTATTCAAGATTTTTTTACTTGTGCCGGTGCTTTACCTTCCATGGGTTGTTCTATTCTTCATAGAACTAGTAGTCTTGCGGATGCTATCGCTATGCTTGTAGTTGAACTTGAAAGACAATTTATGCATATGCATCCCTGCATACAAAGAATTTTCCTACAATTTTCTAATATTGAGCATTCTTCTGTTAAGCGCGCTGTTACTATCTTTTTGGCTCATGAGTTCAGATTTATCATAAGAGAGGCCAAAGAAATCTTTGCGCACTATAGGGTGGACGCCGGTCGTCCTCCCATAGAAGCGATCCTCTATGATCAAGAGGAATTTAGACGTTTTCAATCTTCTGACTATGTCACTTTTAATGAAAACCTTAGAAAAAAGGTTCCTACCAAAGTCTTGATTGATTGCATTAACGAACTTAATAATGATTTTGCTCTTCGAAACAACGAGCTAGGATACTCTCTTGAGTATAGGCTCACAAGATTTTTCCAAAAGAATGCTTTTAGTGATGAAATAGTTGTGCACTATGAAGGGCCGAAGGAGGAACCCATTCCTCCTGTGATTGATCTTGGGGACCTTTGTCCCACAAAATTTAGCCCATTTGATTACTTTTGCTTGCCTCAAAGAAAACTTGCTGCTTAACATAGAGAATATGAGATGAGATTTCAAGATCTATCTTATTATTATGGCACTCGTTAGATCTATCTTCGCTTTTATGCCTAGCTAGGGGCGTTAAACGATAGCGCTAGTTGGGAGGCAACCCAATTTTCTTTATGTTCTTTGTTTTTATTCCTGTTTAGTAATAAATTTTGCATCTACTCTCTGTTTAGATGTGTTTTTATCTTTTATTTAGTGTTTGTGCCAAGTAGAACCTATAGGATAAACTATGATGATAGTTGATTTGATTCTGCTAAAAAACAGAAACTTTGCACTCACGAGAAAAAATTTAATAAATCACAGAAATGTGCTTTTGCATTGATTCTTTTTGCTTCTGATCAATAAACAAATTTTCCAGTACGTCCTACTTTGGTAGGATTTTTAGAGTTCCAAAAGTTTGCGTTAGTTACAGATTGCTACAGACTGTTCTGTTTTTGACAGATTCTGTTTTTCGTGTGTTGTTTGCTTATTTCAATGCATCTATGGCTAGAAAATTAGTTTATAGACCATAAGGAAGTTGTAATACAGTAGGTTAAACACCAAAATAAATAAATAATGAGTTCATTACAGTACCATATGTGGTGGTTTTGTTTTCTTTCACTAACGGAGCTTATAAGATTTCCTGTTGAGTTTTGTGTTGTGAAGTTTTCAAGTTTTGGGTAAAGCTTTTATGGACTATGGAATAAAGGGTGGAAAGAGCCTAAGATTGGGATGCCCAAGGCACCCCAAGATATTCAATAATAGCCAAAAGCCTAAGCTTGGGGATGCCCCGGGAAGGCATCCCCTCTTTCATCTTCGTTCATTGGTAAATTTACTTGGAGCTATATTTTTATTCACTACATGATATGTGTTTCGCTTGGAGCGTCGTGTAATATATTAGTCTTTGCTTTTTAGTTTACCACAATCATAATTTCTGTACACACCTTTTGTGAGAAGCCTATTTGATTAGAATTTGCTAGAATACTCTATGTGCTTCACTTATATCTTTTGAGCTTGATAGTTTTTGCTCTAGTACTTCTCTTATATCTTTTAGAGCACGGTGGTGGCTTGATTTTATAGAAATTGCTAGTCTCTCATGCTTCACTTATATTATTTTGAGAGTCTTTTAGAACAGCATGATATTTGCTTTGGTTCCAAATTTGGTCCTAGAATGATGAGCATCCAAGTTGGGTATAATAAAAACTATCATAGAAATTGAATTGGATGCTATGATCAATCTGTTGCTTGATAATTGTTTTGATATATAAAGGTAGTAATGTTGGGGTCATGCTAGTGGGTAATTATGAAATTGAGAAATACTTTTGTTGAAGTTGGCAAGTCCCGTAGCATGCACGTATGGTAAAAGTTGTGTGACAAATTTGTTGCATGAGGTGCTCTTTTGAGTGTCTTCCTTATGAGTGGCAGTCGGGGACGAGCGATGGAATTTTTTCCAACCAATCTATCCCTCTTGGGGCTTGCGTAGTAGTACTTTGCTTCGAGGGCAAAGTAGACTTTTGAAATAAGTATATGAGTTCTTTTTTGACTAATGCGAGTACATGGACATATGCACACTTATCCTTTTACTTTGCTAGCCTTTATTATTACCGCGCAACTCTCGTCGGTATTGAACCCTTTATTTACCTTCCTCAAAGCAGCCACCATACCTACATATTATGGCATTTCCATAGCCATTCTGAGATATATTGCCATGCAACTTTCCACCGTTCCGTTTATTATGACACGTTTCATCATTGTCATATTGCTCTTTTGCATGATCATGTAGTTGACATCGTATTTGTGGCAAAGCCACCTTTATAATCTTCATACATGTCGCTCTTGATTCATTGCATATCCCGGTACACCACCGGAGGCATTCATATAGAGTCATATCTTGTTCTAGCTTTGAGTTGTAATTCTTGAGTTGTAAATCCATAAAAGTGTGATGATCTTCATTATTAGAGCATTGTCCTAGTGAGGAAAGGATGATGAAAACTATGATTCCCCCACAAGTCGGGATGAGACTTTGTACTTTACAAAAAGAAAAGAAAAAAATGAGAAAATAAAATATAATTGAGAATGGCCAAAACGAAAAAAAGAGGCCAAAGAAAATAAAAAAAAGAAAAAGAAGAGGAAAAAAGAAAGAAAAAAAAGAAAAAAAAAGAAAATGAGAGAAAAAGAGAGAAGGGACAATGCTACTATCTCTTTTTCCACACTTGTGCTTCAAAGTAGCACCATGATCTTCTTGATAGAGAGTCTCATATGTTGTCACTTTCATATACTAGTGGGAATTTTTCATTATAGAACTTGGCTTGTATATTCCAATGATGGGCTTCCTCAAAATGCCCTAGGTCTTCGTGAGCAAGCAAGTTGGATGCACACCCACTTAGTTTATTTCGTTGAGCTTTCATATATTTATAGCTCTAGTGCATCCGTTGCATGACAATCCCTACTCACTCACATTGATATCTATTAATGGGCATCTTCATATAGCCCGTTAGTACGCCTAGTTGATGTGAGACTATCTTCTCCCTTTTTGTCCTCACAACCACCATAGTGCTATGTCTATGGCTTGTGCTCATGTATTGCGTAAGAGTTGAAAAAGCTGAAACGCGTTAAAAATTATGAACCAATTGCTCGGCTCGTCATCGGGGTTGTACATGATGGGGGTATTTTGTGTAATGAAAATGAAGCATGGCCTAACTATATGATTTTGTAGGGATAAGCTTTCTTGGGCTATGCTATTTTGATAGGACATGATTATTTGTTAGTATGCTTTGAAGCATTATTATTTTTATGTTTTATAAGTTGTTATTTTGAATAATTTGGATCTGAACATTCATGCCACATGAAAGAAAATTACATTATGAATTATGCTAGGTAGCATTCCACATCAAAAATTTCTTTTTTATCATTTACCTACTCGAGGACGAGCAGGAGTTAAGCTTGGGGATGCTTGATACGTCTTCAACGTATCTATAATTTTTGATTGTTCCATGCTATTATATTACACTTTTGGATGTTTATGGGCTTTATTCTACAAATTTATATCATTTTTGGGACTAACCTACTAACCGGTGGCCCAGCCCATATTGCTGTTTTTTTTTATTTCAGTATTTCGAAGAAAAGGAATATCGAACGGAGTCCAAACAGAATGAAACCTTTGGGAGCGTGATTTTTGGAATGAACGTGATCCGGAGAGCTTGGAGTGCAAGTCAAGAAGCTCCCGAGGATCCGACGAGATAGGGGGCCGTGCCCCCTTGTAGGGTGTGCCCCCTTGTCTCGTGGGCCCCTCGGGCGTCCACCGACGTACTTCTTCCTCCTATATATACCTACGGACCCCGAAAACATCCAGGAGCACCACTAAACACAATTTCCACCGCCGTAACCTTCTGTATCCGCGAGATCCCATCTTGGAGCCTTCGCCGACACTCTGTCGGAGGGGGAATCGACCATGGAGGGCTTCTACATCAACATCCTTGCCCCTCCGATGAGTTGTGAGTAGTTTACCGCAGACCTGCGGGTCCATAGTTATTAGCTAGATGGCTTCTTCTCTCTTTTTGGATCTCAATACAATGTTCTCCCCCTCTCTTGTGGAGATCTATTCGATGTAATCTCTTTTTGCGGTGTGTTTGTCGAGATTCGATGAATTGTGGGTTTATGATCAGATTTATTTATGGATAATAATTGAATCTTCTCTGAATTCTTTTATATATGATTGAGTTATCTTTGCAAGTCTCTTTGAATTATCAGTTTGGTTTGGCCTACTAGATTGATCTTTCGTGCCATGGGAGAAGTGTTTAGCTTTGGGTTCAATCTTGCGGTGTTCTTACCTAGTGACAGAAAGGGTTGCAAGACACGTATTGTATTGTTGCCATCGAGGATAACAAGATGGGGTTTATATCATATTGCATGAGTTTATCCCTCTACATCATGTTATATTGCGTAATGCGTTACTCTGTTCTTATGAACTTAATACTCTAGATGCAGGCAGGAGTCAGTCGATGTGTGGAGTAATAGTAGTAGATGCAGGCAGGAGTCGGTCTACTTGTTATGGACGTGATGCCTATATACATGATCATGCCTAGATAATCTCATAACTATGCGCTTTTCTATCAGTTGCTCGACAGTAATTTGTTCACCCACTGTAATACTTATGCTATCTTGAGAGAAGCCTCTAGTGAAACCTATGGGCCCCGGGTCTATCTCTTATCATATTTGCTTTCAATCTACTTTTATTTGCATCTTTACTTTTTGCATCTATATTATAAAATACCAAAAATATATTTATCTTATCATGCTATCTCTATCAGATCTCACTTTTCAAGTGGCCGTGAAGGGATTGACAACCCCTTTATTGCGTTGGTTGCGAGTTCTCAGTTTGTTTGTGTAGGTGCGTGTGACTCTTGAGGAGCCTCCTACTAGATTGATACCTTGGTTCTCAAAACTGAGGGAAATACTTACGCTACACTTGCTGCATCACCCTCTCCTTTTTGGGGAAAACCAACTCTAGCTCAAGACATAGCAGGCGGCAGCGTCTGCGCTGCTGAAGCTGGCAGAGGCTGAAGCTGCAGCTGCAGAGAAGGAGCGGCTCGCGGAGGCCAGGCGTCGCCAGGAGCCGCTGCTCATCATTCCCCTGAGCTCCACGCCGCCTCCACCAGAGTTCGTGGCATCGACCGAGGAAGCCGGCGGCGACCACCCGGTCATGGAGCAGGAAGGGGCGATATTGCCATGCTGGACATCATCGTGCCTTCGCCACCACCGACTGCTGAAGCGAGGGATGAGCAGCCGGCCGCCCCGCTGGCACCACCAGCCCGGAACGAGGTGGTGACGGGCCCGACTCCTGATGCCTGCACGCCCGTGCACCATCGTCTCGCCAGGGCGGCCTCGATGCCGCGAACACTGGAGGCCGATGCCGCAATCTCGTCCACTCCTGACACTGAGGCAACCAGCGCCGCCCCCTCTGGCTGGATGCACGGAGGCGGAACGGGGGCCTTGAACCAGGCGGCCCTCAACATCCAAGCCAAGCTTCGGGCCGAAGCCGACGCCCTCAAGCGGTGCAACGAGGCGTTCCTGAGCTCGCGTGTAGCCATCCGGGTATGCTTCTAACCTCTTCATTTTGTCCTTCTTATTCCTTGGTGGGGGCGCGCTGGCGCACCCACTGGGTGTAGTCCCCAGGTTCCGGGCTGGCTGCTGAGCAGGCGGTCCGGAATCTTAACTTTGTAGGCGTCGCGTGCTAACTCTTTCTGGCATCTGTTGTCACAGGATTACCACAATCTCTGTGCGGCCACCTTCAACTCCGGAGTCCGGGAGCTGGAGAGGCAGACCGCCCACTTATCAGAGAGCCGGAGTAAGTTTGGCTTTCCTTTCCTGCGGGGACACGCTGGGCACCCGCGGGCTGTTGTCCTCGAGATTCGGGGCGATTGGTGAGCAGTCGTGCCGGATCTCCCCGGCAAATGTATTTCTTTATTTGATTGTTGGTAGCTTCTGTCTTCTGCGGGGGCGTGTTGGCGCACCCGCGGGCTGTAGTCCCCGAGATCCGGGCCGACTGCTGAGCAGTTGGGCTGGATCTCCCCAACGGCCGCATTCCTTCCTTGTCCAATTTTTGACATGTTTTTCCTTTCTTCTCTCTTGGCAGAGGCCAACGCCACCTTGCAGCAGCAGCTAGGCGAGGCCAACACCGCGCTGCACATCAAGGAGGCGGAGTGCATCAAGCTAGCCGAGGAGCGGGACCGACTGGTCATGCAACTGGCGGAGCAGACGGAGCGTCTCCAGACGGCTCAGCGGGAGGCGAAGACGAAGGAGACCGACCTCCTTGCTGAGTTTGAGGTCAAGCACTCCGCCTGGGCCGACAAGGAGGCTCAGCTGACTGCTGGCTTCGGCAGTATTGAGGACATGGTTGACGGTAAGCTTCCTCTCTTTCCTTTCTTTGAGCTGTTGGCCTCTGTTCGGGCCGACCATCTGTTTTTAACTTCTGTCTTCTTTATTTTTTTTTGCCCATGCAGACTTCTTTCCAGGACATTCTGTTGCCGTGAACCAGGCTATTGAGGCTTCTCACGAGGAGCGGAGGGCGGAGGGCGTGCAGATTGCCACCAACGCCCCTCGCAATCTTAACGAGCAGCTTCTCAGCATCCAGGCCCTCCTTCGGCCGGCCCACCAGATGCTGCGCCATCTTCAGCATGTCGGAGCCCAAGCGATCTCCGCCCTCTGGTTGGGCGTGCCAGTTCCACGCACACCCAGTCGGACGACCGACTGGCTGGAAGTGGCAGTCGGCCACCTGGAGGCGTGGAAGGGCTCTTCAGCTCGGGCCGGAGCACGCCGCGCTCTGGAGTTCGTCAGGGCGTGGTACCCTGGGCTAGATTTAGCCCAGCTGACCATGTTCCACCAGGAGGCGCTGGAGGAGCTGGTGGCGGTTGAGGGCGAGCTTGCCAAGCGGGCGGGCGATGATCATCGAGTACACTGACACCAGCGCCTTCATCCCCGAGCTGGCTGAAGATGGTGCTGGGGCACCACCGGAGTTCTTTGGGCTGAACCCCGAAGACGGCGAGGACTCGGCCGAGGTGATCGACTCTAGCGATGAAGGGGAGGAGACGGAGGACGAGGACGGCGAAGAGGATGCGCCGGAGGTCGGAGGGGATGGCCAGCCCCAGCCCGATTGTGCCTCAAGCAATTATCCATGCTCAAGCGCACGGATTGCTGCTGAAGGCAACCAGGCGGGGACCAACCAGCCGTCCGCTCCACCAGCCGGTGTTGCCAACTCCTCCATCCAGCCATCCGTTGCTCCAACTGACGCTGCCGACTCGACCACCCTACCGGAGCCCTCTGTTGCTTCTTAGGCTATCGCCTTTACTTTCTTTTTAATCGTTCTCGACAAAACTTGTTAAATTTGCGCAATTCCACCCGCGGGGTGTATTTCAAACTTGTTGAATGCTGGCCAAGGGCCTTTTGCTATGTAAATATGCTTTAAGTGCTGACTTCCAGCTTTCCTTGTTTTCTGCCCTTTGGCCTTTTTTCCTTGCCGCCCTCCCTTGGCTATCCCTTGGCCAGCCGAACAGCCATTCTGCGGAGTGCGGCTGGGCCAAGTGATTTGCTACTTTTTGGAGGGCAAGTACTTAGCCGACTAGAGCGTTGTCAAGGAAAGTAGGAGCCGGTCGGCCGACTGCTCAGCAGCCAGTCGAGTAGGCGGGATGCTGGATTCATCTATGTGTGCCTTTTTTCCTAGCCGTTTTTTCGTATGGGCACCTTTCTTGCAACTCGTGTCGGCCGTTCAGTCGCTCTGCGAGCTGCGGCTTCTGATAGGAGAAGTTTGCTGGTGCTGACATACTACTTGTCAGACTGCAGGAGGCGGCACATAGTAGAAGGCGGCGAGCCCCCGGGCCCACTAGTCGAGCCCGGTGCCAGGCGGAATAATTAAATAACACATTTGTGGGCATAATTCTTATCATATAGATAAAGAGGGTAGTCCCCTAGTTCTTCTCGGGGGACCCGGAGTCTTCGTACTTAATACAAAAGGTAGCATGATACATACTGCTTTTAACTATAAAATTTTCGGAGGAGGTTCGCGTTCCATGGCCTCTCCGTCTCCTTGCCTGAGCCGTCTCTTTTGCGTGCTCTGGGCTTCTGAGCATCGATCAGATAGTAGGAATCGTTGCCCAACACTTTGCCGATGATGAACGGGCCTTCCCAAGGCGCTGAGAGCTTGTGCTGGCCAGCTGTTCGCTGGATCAGCCGGGGCACAAGGTCTCCCCCTTGGAATGATCTTGGCTTGACCTTGCGATTGTAGTATCGGCGAAGACTCTGCTGGTAGATGGCAGAATGGCTGAGCGCCAACAGCCGGCCTTCTTCCAGCAGGTCGACGTCGTCTTCTCGTGCTTCTTTGGCCTCCTCCTCGATGTACATGGTGACTCGAGGGGAGTCGAATTCTATGTCCGTAGGGATGACGGCTTCAGCACCGTAGACGAGGAAGAAGGGCGTGAAGCCGGTTGACTTGTTCACAGTTGTACGCATGCTCCAGAGGACGGCCGACAGCTCCTCGAGCCAGCAGCCGGCCGAACGCTCTAGAGGCTCGACCAGTCGGGGCTTGATGCCGGACAAAATCAGGCCGTTTGCTCGCTCCACTTGGCCGTTTGACTGCGGATGGGCAACGGACGCTAGGTCCAGTCGGATGCCCTGCGTTGTGCAGAAACGGGCCAAGGCTCCCTTGGTGAAGTTCGTGTCGTTGTCTGTGATGATGCTGTGTGGAATGCTGTACCGAGTGGTGATGTCGGCGATGAAGGTCACGGCAGTCGACCCATTCAACTTCTTGATTGGCTTTGCTTCTATCCACTTGGTGAACTTGTCCACAGCGACAAGCAAATGAGTCATGCCGCCGCGAGCCGTCTTGAATGGCCCTACCATGTCCAGTCCCCAAACAGCAAAGGGCTAGGCTATGGGAATGGTCTTGAGTGCAGAAGCCGGCAGATGTGGCTTGGAGCGGAACTTCTGGCACCCTTGACACTTCTAGACCAATTCTTTGGCTTCTTCTAGAGCAGTCGGCTAGAAGAAACCATGGCGGAAAGCCTTGGCAACAAGTGATCTTGAAGCCGCGTGGTGACCGCATTCACCTTGGTGGATATCCTTGAGGATTGCTTGGCCTTTGTCTGGCTCCACGCAACGCTGATAAATGCCAGTGACACTTCGCCGTACCAGCTCTCTGTTGACAATGGTGTAAGCTGCTGCCCGCCGTTGCACTTGTCGGGCCGAGATCTCATTAGTCGGCATTTCTTTGTTCACCAGAAATTTGAGAATTGGTTGGGCCCAGGATGATGCTACTATTTCTTCGACTGCCACGACTGCGACTTGTATAAGGGCGGTTGGGCCGGGAGGCGGCGGGTTGGCATCGGCTGCCGCCTGCTGAGCTGGAGAAGTCCTCAGGCCGACTGCTGCAGTCCCCGGGCCGGGTGCGGCTGCTGCAGTTCCCGGGGCGCTTGCCGAAGTCCCCGCGCCGGCTTCTGGAACCCTCAAGTCGGATCCGACTGCTTCGGGAGGGGCCGTCACGAAGATGGAATCTGATTCTGGTGACGGCTTGATAGACGGCTTGAGGAGGTGGCGCAGGGCAACGCAGGCTGGTATTGCTTGTCGGGTGGAGCCAATCCGTGCCAAGGCATCTGCTTGCTCATTGTCGTTTCTTAGCACATGGAGGAACTCGCACCCCTCGAAATATCCACTGAGCTGCTGTACGAAGAAGCGGTAGCTCGCCATATTTGCATCCTTGGCATCCCAGTCGCCTGACGACTGCTGGACCACCAAGTCGGAATCACCATAACACAGGATCTGGCGAATGCCGAGTTCCTTGGCAAGCCGGAGCCTATGTATGAGTGCTTCATATTCTGCTACGTTGTTGGAGGCGGCAAAGTGGATCTGCAACACATACTTGAGCTTGTCGCCTTTGGGAGAGGTGAGGACAACGCCGGCTCCCAGATTGGTGCACATTTTTGACCCATCAAAGTGCATCCGCCAATGGGTGGAGTCTGGCGCTGGCGGCAGGTACTGGGTCTCGGCCCAGTCTATGAGGAAGTCGGTTAGTGCTTGTGACTTGATGGCGGTGCGAGGCTGGTAGTAGATGGTGTAGGGGGCCAGATCTGTGGCCCACTTGGCCACTCGGCCCGAGGCATCTCGGCTTCCAATGATCTCAGCAAGCGGAGCGGTGCAGACAACAGTAATTGGATGCTCTTGAAAGTAAGGCTTGAGCTTCTTAGCGGCAAAGTGCACGCCATAGCACACCTTCTGATAGTGGGGGTGATTTTGCTTGGAGGCGGACAATACTTCACTCAAATAATACACCAGTCTCTGGACCGGAAGGTCTTGCCTTCCTCTTTGCGTTCCACCACTATGACTGTGCTGACCACCCGACTGGTGGTGGCGATGTAGAGGAGCATGGGCTCTTTATCAGTCGGGGCCGCCAGGACAGGCGGGGTGGTCAACATCTTCTTGAGCTGACGGAAAGCTTCGTCCGCCTTGTCGTTCCACTCGAAAAAAGTGGTTTTCTTCATGAGCTGGTACAGTGGGAGGGCCTTCTCGCCCAGCCGGCTGAGGAAGCGGCTGATGGACGCCAGGCAGTCGGTGAATTTTTGTACGTCCAGCAGTCGGGTGGGTACTTCCATACTTTAAATTGCCTTGATCTTCATAGGGTTGCACTCTATGTTGTGCTTTGAGACCAGAAAGCCAAGAAGTTGGCCGGCTGGTACTCCAAAGACGCATTTCTCCGGGTTGAGCTTGATTTGAAAACACAAGTTCTCAAATGTCTCTTTGAGGTCTTCTAGCAGTGTGCCATGCTTCTCCGTCTTCACCACCACATCATCCACGTAAACGTGGGCGTTTCTGCCGAGTTGCTTGAGGAGGCACTTTTGCATGCAATGCTGAAACGTGGCACCAACATTCCTCAAGCCGAACGTCATCGTCAGGTAATAGAAGGCTCCGAATGGTGTGATGAAGGCGGTCTTCAGCCTGTCGGCGGGGTTCAGCTTGATCTGATGGTATCCTGAGTAGGCGTCCAAAAAACTCAGCAGCTCGCATCCGGCTGTGGAGTCTATCACTTGGTCGATTCTTGGCAAGGCAAAGGGGTCTTTGGGGCAAGCTTTGTTGAGGCTGGTATAATCAATGCACATGCGCCATTGCTTGTTCTTCTTCAGCACAAGAACCGGGTTGGATAACCATTCGGGAAAGAACACCTCCATGATGGAGCCGGCTGCCAGAAGTCGGACTATTTCTTCTCCAACAACTCTTTTTTTTCGACAGGCGGCGCAAGGGCTGCCTGACTGGCTTGACCTCAGGTCGGACGTGTAGCTTATGCTCGGCGAAATCCGTTGGGACACCTGGCATGTCTTTGGGATACCATGCGAAGATGCCACGATTCTCATGGAGGAAATCGACGAGCTCGCCTTCCTATTTACTGTCAAGGTTTGTTCCAATGAGAGCATGCCTCTCCGGGTGCTCCGGGTCCAAGGGTATCTTCTTTGTTTCCTTCGCCGGCTTGAACGAGCCCTCAACTTCCGACTCCTTGGGTGGTGGTGACATTTCTGGCTGCTTGCCTGCCAATGCCACAACCCTTTCCAGGAGCCGTTTCTCAGCTACAATCACAAGGGACTCGACCAGTCGACTGTTGTCTGCCGCGCAAGCGGATGATTTCTTGTAGTCTCCGGCTATGGTTAGGATTCCCTTGGTAGTCGACATCTTCATGTTGAGGTAAGCGTAGTGGGGGACTGCCATGAACTTGGCCAGGGCAGGCCGGCCAAGTAGCGCATGGTATGGGCTCTCAAGGTCCACCACTTCAAACGAGATTGCCTCTCGGCGGAAATGATTTTTGTCCCCGAAGAGGACATCGATCTGGGTCTTGCCGATTGGTGAGTAGGAAAGGCCAGGAACTATGCCATGGAATACAGTCCGACTGGGCTGAAGCTGCTTCTGCTTGATTCCCAATTTCTCCATTGTGTCACGGTACATGATGTTGATGCTGCTGCCGCCATCTATCAGAATTCTGGAGAAACAAGTTTCTCGCCTCTCCGTTGCGAAGGTGGCGTCCAGGACCAGGGCATAAGAACCAGGAGAAGGCATCACTTCCGGGTGGTCAGCCCTGCTCCAACTAATGGGCTTCTCTGACCAGTGCATGAACTCAGGGGCTCTAGTTGCTACTACCTGCACTTCTTGCTGCTGCTGCCGTCTGCTGCGTCTGTCGTCAGCTACACTGGTGAACACGACATAGGCTCCCTGCTCTTCCGAATATTCGTCTTGTACTGCTCCGACTGGCTAGACCGCCGACTGCTGGGGTGGAGGAGGCGGCGGAGGCAGGAGTCCATCTCCTTTGGAGATTCGGGTGAGCCAATGGCACTTCCGGGTGGTGTGGTTGGACGGCTTCGCGCCGCTGTGGAACTTGCAAGGCGCATCGAGAGTCTGCTTGTGCGAGAAGGTGGGCAACCAATTGGGCTTGCCGCCCTTCTGATGCTTCGACTATTGCCACCTGCGGCTTGCAGGAGCCGGCTGCACGGCCTTGCGCTTATTATCGTTCTGCTGATGTCTTCGACTGGAGTCACCAGTCGGGACCCGAGAGGTCGGAGGAGCAATCTTGCCGGATGCATCAATGTAACACCCCAAAAATTTAACCATGATTTATTAATTAAAAATTTGCCTTGCTAAATTAAATTTTATTTTCTCGATTTATCTGTTGATTTCAGAACCACTCTCTTCCTTGATATTATGGAGTTTTACCCCAAAGTGAAAACCTTTCCAAAATTTATTGTTGGACTTGTATACCCTCTCAAGAAAAACATTTCTTTTATCAGTGGAATTATTTATATGATTATCTTCCCTGAGCTTTAATTCTGTTAAAAATGATTTTTATAAGATTTAGGGTCCCATTTGCACTACAACCCTTTCAAATACTCCTTTAAAAATTCCACCAAAATTTGGGGATGACATGGGAGGTCCCTAAATCACTTTTATGCAAAAACCTCTCTTAATCATTTGGAGATTTTGAGCCCTACCTCAAGTTTTCAAATCTGGATCAGTCTGTGGTTTGTACTGCAACCTAATTAAATATTTCTTTAAAAATTACATAAAAATTTGTAGATGTCAGTAGATGCATATAATTCAACTTTATGTAAAAACCCATGAGTGTCCTTCGAATTTTTTGAGCAAATCATCCTCTTTTGCTTTCTGGTCCAGTGTAGTATTTTCTACTGCAACCATATTTTAACTTGCCCTTTTTCCCATGATTCTTTCTCCTACTTATAGACCACTCTACCAAACCCTTAAGTCCAGGAGACTGGACCCATTGAAATATTTTTGACCCATGCAATGATAGCTTTTAGTTTCTGCCCAAATTTGGTTTTCATAAAAACTTGCACTAACAAGTTTCTAGTTTTGCCCAACCAACCTTGCCACCCTCTTTATCATCCAAAGAGACTATGTTCTGGAGTTTTTGGCCATCCCAAGAGTTTCCTAGGTGCCCATAGCATTCTGTCGAACACTTGGTGTGCATGGCCAGATTTGGCATGATTTTTAGTTTGCGTTGTGGACTTGATCACCTGACCTAACCAGCAAGTCTCATGGATCTACCTTAGTCTATAGCTCCACCCTGCTAAAACTTATGTGGATTGGAGCCCCCTGGCATGCCATGGCATTTTGCCGAACAAGTAGCATGCGTGCGCTGGGCGCGCCGAGAGCGCACGTTTTGCACGCGCGCGCACCGAGTCGCTGCGTCCCACTGTCGCCTCCCCGCGCTCGTTCTGGTCCCTTCCCACTCATAGCCAACGTGCCCCGACCCCTCCCTCGCTGCAGAGCCGCCCTGGCCCCCTCCTGGCGCCCCACAGCGCCACCACCGCAAGTTGCAACCGCCGCTCTGACAGCCTCTCCCATGGGTGGCGCCGCCCGAGCCACTCCAGCGCGCCAGCTGCCCCTGGAACAGCTCGAGCTCATCCGCAAGCTCATCTGCAAGCGCTCGTCGCTGCCATGTCACCCTGCAGCAACAGAACGGCGGTTTGCCGTCGAGCTTACCCCCGGCCGCTGCGGAACCGACCTTGGCCGCCTATAAAAGGACCCCGAACTCCTCCAAACCCCTAGGCCACCTCAGGCCATCCCTCTAGAGCCCCCACGGCCAGCCATCAGCGGCGGGAAGCCTTCTTCCTCGTCTCCGATCAGTTCGGCCGCCGCCACGCTCCGGTGCCATGCGTCGCGAGCAGAACCTCCCCGGTCCATCTAGTGCCACCACCCGCTTCCCCTCGACCTTGCGGAGCCGTCCGACCTCTCAGCTTCGACGGGGAGCCACCGTAGCCCGAACCCCCAAATCCTCCCGAAGCTACCTCCGCCGCGGAGCTCGCCGCCGGCGACTCCCTTCACCCCCCAGCCGTTCGAGCACCGGGAGGACCGCCCTGGACTGGCGGATCCATCCCTGCCCTCAGAGTCCCGTGAGGAGCCGCCGTTCGCCGGCGTTGATCGCCGGAGCCCCGCCTCCGCTCGGGCAAAGGAGAAAGGAAGCGGGCGACTGGCCAAACCTGACCAGTGGGCCCAAGGGACCCACTGTCAGTGACCCCGAGCCGGTCCACACTGGCAAAGTGAAG
>NC_041387.1:639353500-639360971 GCF_002162155.2 Triticum dicoccoides
TTCCATTGCTTTTATTAAAAAAACAGAATTTGACCAAACTTTGACTGACCATAACTCTTGAAATATAAGTCCAAATGATTTGATTCTTTTTCTGTTGTTTCTCAAATTTTCTCTAGTTTATTTTCATATTTATTTGAAAATTTTCCAAACAACTTTTTGTACTATTTTGAAACTATGTGTTGAATTCAATTTTTTTAATAGGATTATGGAGAGAGAAGAAACCTTTCAAAAGTTTTGGAATGCACCCTGCCTCTCCACAACTTGAAGGCAAGCATTCTCAACCCTGGCATAATATTGTTGTGTGTTGTTTGATACGGTTACAACACCACCTTAACATGAAGTACTCATTATTTTATTTGATGATATGATCACACTCATGAGTGCATAATGAATGTTCCTTGTTGTTGGATTCTGATATGCTTGTGATAGTAATCACCCTCGTATGCCTTGCATGCCTATCGAAAGGAATCCGGGAAAGCCTCTGCCTTGGGTAGACACGAGCTTGTCCCCGGTCTTCGTCGAGACGCTTGTGTCCAGTATGGCATAGTGAGGTATGAAGAGTGTTGATTCTGTCTTGGTTGAAACATATTTGTATGCTAATTATGCAGGGAATACTTTAACCTCCTGAGTCGACCATAGATCGAGTCTTGTTCCAGTAACCCCCATGCTTGTTTCGTACTACCACTTGTCCCCGCCACAGGTAGGGTACGGTTTAGTAAGTTGTCAACCGCTTTCTTAGCACACACCGTATAGAGAGGCCATGGTGGAAGATACCGGCTGCATCTGGTAGGCATGCCACCTGGTCCTGGGGCATGGGTGTTTCCGGTTGTAGCCGAGGGGGTAGCTCCCCAAGTTTGCGCGCGTTATAAATTTTGTGATCCCATGCTAATCGAGGTTGTAGCCTCCCCACTTAGAGTTTATCTTAACGGGTGTTGTGGGCAATTCCAGACACCGGTAAGTTAGGCTGGTGTGTGCGGTCAGGTGTGTTTTCAATTAAAAGACCATAGACGAAATGAGTCCCGACGGACTAACGAAATCCATTACTCGTGGGTAAAGAGTACACCCTCTACAGAGATTATATCTATTCGAATAGCAGTGTCCATGGTTAAGGACTACAGTCTGGGATGGGTCAAGTGTCGGTCTTAGTGTCGGTCTTCGGAGGAAAAGATTGCTAAACCAGAACATGGATCATTACTTGTGACATATGATGATTATTATTAGTATTATTATGGACTAACCATTTACATTATTTATTGAGTATCCCCAGGACGGTTCTACCTCCTGGATATTCACTGTGATTGTTCTCTTATAAGCCCTTTATGTGGTGTCGCTCAGACGCCCGACTGGGGCATGCTTGTTATTTATATTACTTATAAGCCCTTTATGTGGTGTCACTTAGACGCCCGACTGTGGCATGCTTGTTATTTAATTAATTATGAGCCCTTTATGTGGTGTCGCTCAGACGCCCGACTGTGGCATGCTTGTTATTTAAATTATTTATAAGCCCTTTTTGTGGTGTCGCTCAGACGCCCGACTGTGGCATGCTTTATATTATTATCCTTTCGAGGCGTCACTTCAGACACCCGATCGGTGCAATCTATTCCTACTCCATTATTGCATATTCATGTTGTATATGAATAACCTGCTTGCGTGCACCGTGGATTTTATTTTATGACTGATGTTGTGATCATGAAATATTTCAGAGCATGATTATCTTTCGTTATATTATACCTGTGTTCATAATGTTTGCGAGTACATTCAAAAGTACTCACTGGCTTGTCCCTGGCTATTGTCTTGGCTAGATTTCTTGCACGGAGAGGACCGTTGCAATGACAGCCCCGGAGCCTATGTAAAGATGATAGCAGCCTCGCGAAGATAGGAGTTATCCTGGTCAGCTGTTCCTGTGGGAAATGGAGTCCCATAGACGTTGATAAACCACAAACCGCTTCCGCCATCAGCCACTAGAAACCTTGTGTTGTAATCATCGGCCAAAATGGTCTTGTACTACATATCATGTACTTTGCTTGCAGTTTCTGTATCAAGTTGGTGTCTCATCAGCTAACAGTAATCCTGGGGCTGGTGAGCACAAGGGCCATTTCCTGGGAAATTAATACCCCGAAAATCCGGTCTTGACAACCTTCCTATCAGAGCCAGGCTGACCATTGGCTAATCCTATCTTAGCCAGGTCAATAAACCTAGATTAACCAATCCACCAGACTGTAACCTAACCACGGCCAAGCTTCTCATGTAAGATAGCCACACAATGGCCCCGACACCTTTCGGCAGTCGGTGCCCAACCTATCAGCCTAGCCTGTCGATCACGCGCCAGTAACCGACACCTAAATTGTCTCATTCGCAAGCGTGCGAAGGAGGACTCCGTCCCCTTTTTCTATAAAAAGGACACGTTAACCTCAACCCAGCACAACACAGCCTCTTTCCCAAACCAAGCCATAATGCCTGGCCCCGTCGTGCACAATGAGACCACATCGAACAACCTTGGAGGTTTTGTGACCGTGCTAGCAAACCTCACCCGCCGTGCCTTTGCATTAGAAGAGCCCCCAGAATATGTTGTGTACCAAGGGCCCATGAGCGGTGAGAGCCGTTAATTCTGGGCCACTGTGCACATCTATGGTAGGGACCTATCGCCCGAACGCCCTTACCGGTTCACAGGAAGGACGACTTCCTTTGAGCCACAAGCCATCCAACTAGCGGCTCGAGAGGCTATAGTTCAACTCTGGCACTTGTCGCCCAGAGTTAGCTGTCGCTCGTTCTACTACTACCCCAGCCGTGACGGGTATGGTAGGCCACCCCAGGTTACCAACGGAGATCACGAGACGGATCCTGCATTGTTGCATCTGGTGTGCTATGTAAGTGCACTAGAGGAACTGTTCGATCAAATCACCCTTGATCTGATCGCAGCTCGTGGAGAACTGGTTCACCGAGCCTCGGCGAGACGAGAAGATGAGCCCGACGCCGACAACCCAGTCGTGCTGTTTGGACAACCAATCGAGTCCTTGAGGTCTGCCCCAGCCATCGACCAAAATACTTTGGTGTCCCCAGAAGTGCTTCGTCGCCTTTTGGGAACACGCTCCAACGGGATTGTGGCCAACAACCCCCGCGATGGTCATCATCGCTACCCCAACCCTGCAGCCCCTCAACTCCATCCAGCTAACCCCGACGGTGAAACCCGTGGAGAAGCCTCGACGTCCACAAGGCACGCCCGCTTAGATATTAACGAGGTAGACTAAGTCACTCGAGTAGTACCGAGTCTTAGTACGTCCACGCTTTGTAATGGTGTAGTCTTGCACCGCCATAAATAATCTCAGCCGGCTTGTGTGCCTCTGTTGTGTATAGTAGCCATGCATAAATATGTTTGCATGCGGTTGCATTTTTAACTCCGGGCACAGCTACCAAAACCACCACGACGACACCTACAGTAATGCATCACTTTTGTGAGATATGTGTATCTGTAGCATTGACCCCGATCCCATAGAGCAGATTCGACAAACTAGTCGCCCCACACCGTAATCGATAACCCAGCCCCAATGCTATTTAAAAGGCCACCTCGTGACCTTGGCAAGCATCCCTCACCTTGTACACAACTCTCACAGCCATTTCTTTACCATGCCGAGCCCCAGCATTTATCCGAGAACTCCAGACGCAACCCCAGGTAGCTTTATTAAAACATTGTGGGACTTTACCTGCAGTACCATGAGTGCTATCCATCCACCCCAGTACGATTGCTCAAAGCAAGGATCACCCTATTCACCTCGAAATATTGGGCAGTGGTGCACATCCCTTCCGCAAACCCAAACCAGGACCCAACGGAAGTCTCCTTCATGGGGAAATCTATGCCGACTCCACAAATGGCCATAGAAGCTGCTGTGTACGAAGCGCTTGCTCGCCTTTGATTCGCGGTACCCTATGCCAGCGATCGAGGGTATTATTACTTCCCGAGTCGTGCAGCCCCCGGAGAAGTAACATCTTTTTCCGGTGGACGAATCGAGAGAGACCCAGTACTGGCCAACCTTGCCCAGTATGTCATCGCTCAAGAGCGTTTGACCCAATGAATAATGGGTATCTCCAAAGCCTCGCAGATTTAAATCCTCAGATCGCCATTGGCAGACCACTGAGGCTCGACCAGGAGAGACGCGTTCATCGCCTAGTCAATCCGCTTCCCCCGATAGAAGAAGAGTGTGCCCCAATCCCAGAGACGTTTTCTCAGGACCCTGTCCATTTACCACTGTCGTTATAGACTTCACTGCTATGTTTATTATCTCAGTATTTATTTGTGTGTTGCAACTTATGTGTGGTATCCTAAATTTGTACGATGAATTAATTTTTTTCTAGTTTCAATTAATGTAAGTGGTTTTCACTGCTGTTGATTTTTATTAACTGTTTGCACTCTCGGTAAGCTCTGAAGTGAGATTTTTTCCTGAGTTGTTGCGACATATATCTCTTCACGACATAGATTTTTATTCGCGCAGCACCACGACAGTAGACACACGACCACAACCACTCGACACCATGCACTAATTGCAAATCCACATGCACATTTTTGCACCTAACTGATCACCTCACTAGCACCACAGTCTCTAAAGGAGAGATTTGTGGGAAATTATTTGGGTACAAGTTACCTCCAGCACACTGACAACAGTTAGCACCCGACACCGCACTTAATCCTCATGATCACCGCCACCGCGGAGAGCTAACACTCGAGCGCCGCGTCACGACGATCATCGAAGATCATCACGCACAAGAGCACGGAGAACCCCAGCAATGCCGCCAGCCCTCCGCACATCAGGATTATGTACCAGTCTGGTATCACCTCCGCCATTAGAGCCTCGTCTCGAGCTCCTGCAAACAGAAATGGAGGAGAAGGAAGGAGAAGGAGAAGCGAGGCCACGTGTGAGGAAGAAGAAAGGAGCACCTCGGTCGTTTTATAGCTCGAGATCGGTGTATGGTGGGCGAAGTCCACCAGCGCCACTCGTCGCTCAATCGCCGGTGTTCGGAGGCGAATCCGCGAGCAGTGCCGACGGCGCACTGGCCCGCGAGGTGAGTGCACGCTGTGTCGGCAGCTAGCACGCCGCGCACTGCCGCAGTACGGCCTAGATGCCCTACGCGCTAGTCGTCGCCGGTGGAGAAAGCGCGGGAAAGCGCGCGAGAGAGAGGAAGAAGAGAGAGCCAAAGGTAGGAGAAGAGACTGACAATGGACCCCGGGTCCACCTGTCAGCCAGAGAGAGCACTGTGCTCTTGGGTACGACGAGCGTATTTTAGTAATTTAGATATTTAATCAAGTTTTACTATAACTAATAGTAGAAATTTCCCGTAGATTTTTCCGTGCAACGCCAGTATTCCACACTGTAGTTTTACACCATTAATTGCCCACTTACTGTAGCCACGTCTTAATTGCATAAGTATGATGGTTATTTTTGTGATATTATTTTTGAAATAGTAAGAGTAATCCTTTTCAAAACAACACTTAGCAAATCTCGAGGATGAGATTTTTTTAGGGGGGTAGTGTTGTAACAACCCAAAAATTTAACCATGATTTATTAATTAAAAATTTGCCTTGGTAAATTAAATTTTAATTTCTGGATTTATCTATTGATTTCAGAACCACTCTCTTCTTTGGTATTATGGAGTTTTTACCCCAAAGTGAAAACCTTTCCAAAATTTATTGTTGGACTTGTATACCCTCTCAAGAAAAACATTTCTTTTATCAATGGAATTATTTATATGATTATCTTCCCTGAGCTCTAATTCTGTTAAAAATGATTTTTATAAGATTTAGGGTCCCATTTGCACTACAACCCTTTCAAATACTCCTTTAAAAATTCCACCAAAATTTGGGGATGACATGGGAGGTCCCTAAATCACTTTTATGCAAAAACCTCTCTTAATCATTTGGAGATTTTGAGCCTACCTCAAGTTTTCAAATCTGGATCAGTCTGTGGTTTGTATTGCAACCCAATTAAATATTTCTTTAAAAATTACATAAAAATTGTAGATGTCAGTAGATGCATATAATTCAACTTTATGTAAAAACCCATGAGTGTCCTTCGAAATTTTTGAGCAAATCATCCTCTTTTGCTTTCTGGTCCAGTGTAGTATTTTCTACTGCAACCATATTTTAACTTGCCCTTTTTCCCATGATTCTTTCTCCTACTTATAAACCACTCTACCAAACCCTTAAGTCCAGGACACTGGACCCATTGAAATATTTTTGACCCATGCAATGATAGCTTTTAGTTTCTGCCCAAATTTGGTTTTCACAAAAACTTGCACTAACAAGTTTCTGGTTTTGCCCAACCAACCTTGCCACCCTCTTTATCATCCAAAGAGACTATGTTCTGGAGTTTTTGGCCACCCCAAGAGTTGCCTAGCTGCCCATAGCATTCTGTCGAACACTTGGTGTGCATGGCCAGATTTGGCATGATTTTTAGTTTGCGTTGTGGACTTGATCCCCTGACCCAACCAGCATGTCTCGTGGATCTACCTTAGTCTATAGCCCCACCCTGCTAAACCTTATGTGGATTGGAGCCCGCTGGCATGCCATGGCATTTTGCCGAACACGTAGCGTGCATGCGCTGGGCGCGCCCAGAGCGCACGTTTTGCACGCGCGCGCACCGAGTCGCCGCATCCCACTGTCGCCTCCCCGTGCTCGTTCTGGTCCCTTCCCACTCGCAGCCAACGCGCCCCGACCACTCCCTCGCCGCAGAGCCGCCCTGGCCCCCTCCTCGCGCCCCACAGTGCCACCACCGCAAGCCGCCACCGCCGCTCCGACAACCTCTGCCATGGGCGGCGCCGCCCGAGCCACTCCAGCGCGCCAGCTGCCCCTGGAACAGCAAGCTCGTCTGCAAGCACTTGTCGCCGCCACGTCGCCCTGCAGCAACAGAACGGCGGTTCGCCATCGAGCTTATCCCCGGCTGCCGCGGAACCGACCTTGTCTGCCTATAAAAGGACCCCCGAACTCCTCCAAACCCCCAGGCCGCCTCAGGCCATCCCTCTAGAGCCCCAACGGCCAACCATCGACGGCGGGAAGCCTTCTTCCTCGTCTCCGATCAGTTCGGCCGCCGCCACGCTCCGGTGCCATGCGTCGCAAGAAGAACCTCCCCGGTCCATCTAGTGCCACCACCCGCTTCCCCTCGACCTTGCGGAGCCGTCCGACCTCTCAGCTTCGACGGGGAGCCACAGTAGCCCGAACCCCCAAATCCTCCCGAAGCTACCTCCGCCGCGGAGCTCGCCGCCGGCGACTCCCTTCACCCCCACCAGCCGTTCGACCACCGGGAGGACCGCCCTGGACTGGCGGATCCATCCCCGCCCTCGAAGTCCCGTGAGGAGCTGCCGTTCGCCGGTGTTGATCGCCGGAGCCCTGCCTCCGCTCGGGCAAAGGAGAAAGGAAGCGAGCGACTGGTCAAACCTGACTAGTGGGCCCAAGGGACCCATTGTCAGTGACCCCGTGCCCGTC
>NC_041387.1:639361496-639395184 GCF_002162155.2 Triticum dicoccoides
CTTTTTCGGTTGCTTTTATTAAAAAAACAGAATTTGACCAAACTTTGACTGCCCATAACTCTTTAAATATAAGTCCAAATGATTTGATTCTTTTTCTGTTGTTTCTCCAATTTTGTCTAGCTTATTTTCATATTTATTTGAAAATTTTCCAAACAACTTTTTTGTACTATTTTGAAACTATGTGTTGAATTCAATTTTTTTAATAGGATTATGGAGAGAGAAGAAAACTTTCAAAAGTTTTGGAATGCACCCTGCCTCTCCACAACTTGAAGGCAAGCATTCTGAACCCTGGCATAATATTGTTGTGTGTTGTTTGATACGGTTACAACACCACCTTAACACGAAGTAATCGTTATTTTATGTGATGATATGATCATACTCATGAGTGCATAATGAATGTTCCTTCGTGTTGGATTCTGATATGCTTGTGATAGTAATCACCCTCGTATGCCTTGCATGCCTATCGGAAGGAATCCGGGAAAGCCTCGCTCTTGGGTAGACACGAGCTTGTCTCCGGTCTTCATCGAGACGGTTGTGTCCAGTATGGCATAGTGAGGTATGAAGAGTGGTGATTCTGTCTTGGTTGAAACATATTTGTATGCTAATTATGCAGGGACTACTTTAACCTCCTGAGTCGACCATAGATCGAGTCTTGTTCCAGTAACCCCCATGCTTGTTTCGTACTACCACTTGTCCCCGCCACAGGTAGGGTACGGTTTAGTAAGTTGTCAACCCCTTTCTTAGCACACACCGTACAGAGAGGCCATGGTGGAAGATACCGGCTGCATCCGGTAGGCATGCCACCTGGTCCGGGGGCATGGGTGTTTCCGGTTGTAGCCGAGGGGGTAGCTCCCCTAGTTTGCGCGCGTTATAAATTTTGTGATCCCATGCTAATCGAGGTTGTAGCCTCCCCACTTAGAGTTTATCTTAACGGGTGTCGTGGGTGATTCCAGATCACCGGTAAGTTAGGCTGGTGTGTGCGGTCACGTGTGTTTTCAATTAAAAGACCGTAGAAAGAATTAGTCCCGATGGACTAACGGAATCCGTTACTCGTGGGTAAAGAGTATACCCTCTGCAGAGATTATATCTATTCGAATAGCCGTGTCCATGGTTAAGGACTATAGTCTGGGATGGGTCAAGTGTCGGTCTTAGTGTCGATCTTCGGAGGAAAAGATTGCTAAACCAGAACATGGATCATTACTTGTGACATATGATTATTATTATTATTATTATTATTATTATTATGGAATAACCATTTACATTATTTATTGAGTATCCCTAGGACGGTTCTACCTCCTGGATACTCAATGTGATTGTTCTCTTATAAGCCCTTTATGTGGTGTCGCTCAGACGCCCGACTGAGGCATGCTTGTTATTTATATTACTTATAAGCCCTTTATGTGGTGTCGCTTAGACACCCGACTGTGGCATGCTTGTTATTTAATTAATTATGAGCCCTTTATGTGGTGTCGCTCTGACGCCCGACTGTGGCATGCTTGTTATTTAAATTATTTATAAGCCCTTTTTGTGGTGCCGCTCAGACACCCAACTGTGGCATGCTTTATATTATTATCCTTTCGAGGCGTCGCTTCAGACACCCGATCTGTGCAATCTATTCCTACTCCATTATTGCATATTCATGTTGTATATGAATAACCTGCTTGCGTGCACCATGGATTTTATTTTATGACTGATGTTGTGATCATGAAATATTTCAGAGCATGATTATCTTTCGTTATATTATACCTGTGTTCATAATGTTTGCGAGTACATTCAAAAGTACTCACTGGCTTGTCCCTGACTATTGTCTTGGCCAGATTTCTTGCACGGAGAGGAGCGTTGCAATGACAGCCCCGGAGCCTATGTAAAGATGATAGCAGCCTCGCGAAGATAGGAGTTATCCTGGTCAGCTACTCCACTAGTAGAAAAGAGGGCTTTGGTCCACCCCGGGTTAGCCCATTAGTCCCGGTTCAGTCTAGAACCGGGACTAATGGGGGCATTAGTCCCGGTTCGTGCGCCCAGGAGCCACGTGGGCCATTTGTCCCGGTTCGTCTGGACCTTTTAGTCCCGGTTGGTGCCACGAACCGGGACTAAAGGGTTAGATGCCCATTAGTCCCGGTTCGTGGCACCAACCGGGACTAAAGGGTTAGACCTTTAGTCCCGGTTCGTGCCACGAACCGGTACTAATGGGGTTGGAGGCATTAGTACCGGTTCATGGCACGAACCGATACTAAAGGTCCCATTTTCAAACTCTACCCCCCCTGTGGATCGCCTTTTCAGTTTAAAAATAAATAAAAGAAAATGATGAAAATGTCAAAAAAATAAAAGAAAATAAGTTTCCCATGTGATATGTGATCTAGTTGTTGGGAAAATTTGCAAATATGAATTTTGACTTTATTTGCAAAATCTCTCGAGAATTTGTAAAAATGGGCATAACTTTTGCATACTAACTCGGATGAAAAAGTTTTTTATATAAAAAATCATCTACTCGAAAAGTTACATCCAAATTTAACCAGGGGAACCCGTTTAAACATTTTCAAAATCCTCAAAAACCTAACAGAAAAAAAGTTACGGGCCTTTTTAGATCTAGAGTGGAAAAATCAAAAAAAATTCAAATTGTGGTCAAACAATGGTCAAACTAATTATTCTACAATATTAGTGTTACTAAATAATTATTTCAATTATTTTGAATTTTGGTCAAATCTGGTCAAACTGTGGTCAAACAGTGGTCAAACTGTGGTCAAACAATGGTCAAATAGTTATTCAAGAAATATTAGTGTTAGTAAATAATTATTGTTTTTTAAAACAATAGTTTCAAACTCAAACAGTGAAATGTGTCACTTCATGCTCAAGCAAAATTCCTGAAGGTTAATAGGATTGACATCTTACTATTGTCAGGAAAACAACAAGTGCAGACTTGGAAACGAGGGAGAATAGAACCCGGAAGTTAAGCGTGCTTAGGCTGGGGGAGTGGGAGGATGGGTGACCGTTCGGGAAGTTAGATGATTTGGAATGATGAGGGGTGATTAGAGACTAGAGGATAAATTGAGTAGTGATGAGGGGTGGTGATTAGAGATTAGAGGTTAAAATAATTCAGAAATTTGAAAATAAAAAAAATCAAAAAAAATTTCAAAAAAAATCGTAAAATTTCCTTTAGTCCCTGTTGGTGTGGAGCTCCACATGGCCGCGGCCTTTAGTCCCGGTTCGTTTAAGAACCAGGACTAAAGGGGAGAGGCATTAGTAACGACCCTTTAGTCCCGGTTCAAAAACCGGGACTAAAGGGCCTTACCAACCGGGACAAAAGCCCCTTTATCTACTAGTGTTCCTGTGGGAAATGGAGTCCCATAGACGCTAATAAACCACAAACCGCTTTCGTCATCAGCCACTAGAAACCTTGTGTTGTACTCATAGGCCAGAATGGTCTTGTACTACATATCATGTACTTTGCTTGGAGTTTCTGTATCAAGTTGGTGTCTCATCAGCTAACAGTAATCCTGGGGCTGGTGAGCACAAGGGCCATTTCCTAGGAAATTAATACCCTGAAAATACGGTCCTGACAATTGACTTGGATCTCCGCCTTCATGGAGGAGTCGGCGGTTGTGTATTTGTCGGCGATGATCAGCAACTCGTCGAGAGTCGTCGGCTCGTCACAAAGGAGTCGGTGCTTGAGGAGGGTGCCCTCTCGGCACCCGACGGTGAAATACTCGATGGCCTGCACCTCGTGCACACCCTCGCAGGAGTTGCGTAGCTCGGCCCAGCGCGTGAGGTAGTCGCGAGTCGATTCGTTGGGCCCTTGGACGCACAAAGAGAGCTGTCGAGGTTTGGGAGGCCGCTTGTATGTGCTGGTGAAGTTGCGGACGAAGGCCTCGGTGAAATCAACCCAGCCGTTGATGCTGCGGGGCTTCAGGCTGTTAAGCCACATCCGGGCTGTGCCCTGGAGCATGAGCAGGACGTACTTCACAGCAACACGTTTGTTGTCGTTTGCTATGCTGGCGGCCGTGGAGTAGTCGACCAGCCAGTCTTCCGGCTTCACGGAGCCGGTGTATTTGGGCGTATCTCTTGGGAGGGTGAACCCTCGGGGAAAGGGCTCATCTCGGATTCAGGGGCCAAAACAAGGCGGACCCAACGCATCTTCTTCTTCTGGCGCGAGGGAGCGATTGAGGCGGTCGATCCGGTGGCGGGCGTTGTTTTCTCCGACTCCTTCTCGGCGGCCAAGGCGGTTGCCGAGTGTCGGGTGCGTGACAGGCGGTGGAGTGGGATGCCTTTCTCCACGGGGCCGAGGAGGAGGCGGATCGCCTCGCCGCTCCACCGCTCAAGGGCGGCCTTCGGCGTCGCGCTCGATGGTGAGGCGAGTCCGACTGCGGCTGGCAGCTGGCTCGTTGCCTTTCTTTCTGCGGACGTCACCAGTCGGCGTCCGAGATGTCGCGCCATGGTTCTGGCGAGGTGGCGACTCGTTGTTCTGCAGGGTCAGCGCTTCGTCGCGGCAGCCGGCTTCATGCTGCTCGGCGGCCGCGTCAAGGAGCTGCTGGACACGCTCCGTCATGTGACGACGCTCATCGCCTTTGTACTTGTCCATCTCGTCTGCCACCGCCTAGGCAGCTCGTATGTTTCCCGCTAGCGTAGCGTAGACGGGGTGTTCTGCCCCAAACGCACCAGCGATGGCCGTGCCATGCAGCCGGATCGAACCGGCATGGCTAGGCCCCTCAGGGGCCTGCGTCCCACCGATGGCCCGGTCGATCTCGCACCGGTAGGCCTCCGAGAGGCGCCGCATGCTGGCCAGCCGGTTAGCGCTTTCGATGAGCTAGACGCGGCGGGCTTCCAGCGCCTCAGCGTCCTCGTCAGCTGGGATGGGCGCTGACAAGTCTCACAGCGCCGCATCGAGTGGGTCTCGAGTGCCTTCGTCCGAGTGCTCGCCACTGTTGATGACGAGCACCTCTGTGACGGTGCTCCCGCCGATGTGCTCGCGAGGAGGCAGCTCGTCGTAGACCACCATGTTGGTGGGGAACGCGTCGAGCGACGCTGTGTCGGAGTCGACGATCATCGGGTCGGTGGAGCCAACGGACTCCAAGTCGGCCGCAGGCTCGCAAGTGACATGGAGCTGGTCGAGGAGGCTGACGAGATGGTTCTCGGGGCAGTCGGTGCCTGCGTCGGACGCAGGCTCGTCGGAGAGGCTGATTCCGCCGACGAGGTCGGCGAGGCAACTTGCCGCGCAGGCGATCTTCGCGCCGCGCAGCGCGTCGAGGCTGACGCCGTCGGGCGTGCTGGGCTGACTGCGCACGTCCGAAAGGAACAGGGTTCCCGTCCAGAACAGATATCCGGACGACGGTGCACCTTGCCCCATGGTGTGCGCCAAATGCCGGGGGTTGGGTGCGACATATGCCAAGGGATGGCTTATCATGGTGGGAGCGAGTAGAACGTCGCCGGTGCCTGGAAGTGGGATAAGGTGTAGACACGAACGCTGGCGTACTTTACCCAGGTTGGGGGCTCTCCTTGGAGATAATACCCCTACTCCTGCTCCGCGGGGTCTCCGCATGATCACTAAGGCACTAGTGAATACAAGGTGCTCCTTGAGCTGTATGCTAGAGATTGAAGGAGGCAGGGCTAGCTCTCTTCTTCCTCTAGTTATGGGTCTAGGTCTATCAGGTTCGGAACCCTTTGCATGGGTGCCCTGGGGGGTTTATATAGACCTACCCCCCAGGGGTACAATGGTAACTTGGCCGGGTGCTGGGCCTGGTTGTCAGCGTCTCTGGTCGCCGGCTTCTCCGCCGGCAGCTAGGGCCCGCCGCCTGGCAGGCCCTCCGACTGGTCTGGTACGGAGCCGACAGGCCGCATCCGCCGTTGGCGGATCTGGTTGGTGGCTGATCACTGTAGCCATGGTGCTAATGACGCAGGCTTGGTCAGGGGAGCGTGGCTACAGTCCCACCGCCTGGTGGGAGATCACTGTAGCCACGCCGCACCCCGTCTGGTTGATGTCATACTGCCTTAGGGGGAGGGTCCGGACGCCTGCTTGGGGCCGGCCTCCCGTAGTTCCGGCTGGTCCAGCTTCGGTCGCCTTCCGGGCTTTCTCTGCCCAGTAGGGCCCGCCGCCTGCGGGCCGTACCTGACAGGCCGTCGTGGGAACAGTGCTCCACCGGTTAGTAGTGGCGTAAAGGGGGAATGGCAACAGTGCCACGTCGTGCGGGGATCTCCGCCTGTACGGGGCACTGTAGCCATGCCAAGCCCGGGATCCGGGGGTACGGGGCTACGCTGTAGCCTCACCCTGTCTTGTCTTGATGAGGGGCACAGACTCTGAGGGTGCCTGGTGGCCGCCTGCTAGAGGTTGGCCTCTCCGGAAGCCGTCTGTTAGGAGGCAGCCTGTCTTGGTGCCATCTGCTAGTGATAGGCCGCCTTCGGGCAGCCGGCCGTTCAGGACAGCCGGCCACCAGAAGGCGGTGCTCCATTCTGGAGTCTCGTGGGTCGAGAAGGCTCTGGGACTCGGGTTTGCCTACCCGTGGCCCAATACTACTCCGACAAGCAGCAAGCAACTCCTAATATAATACATACAAATGGTTCATATAAATTAATGCAAACAATACTTCTGTAATGATAATCAAGGAAATCTGGAGTACGTGATGACATGAGATTGGCTCTTTTTCAGTTTTTACAGTAATAATCTTAATCAGGAGCCATCGCACAATGCAAAATCTCAGAGCTGGTAAAGGAAAGTGTTCATAGTTAGACAGTGCCTTGGACAGATTAAAAGCTGAAACATTACTGCGGCAGAATTGGTGTTTTACTCTTCCAGGCGAGCAAGCAAGACTTCTGCTATTACCAAATTACTATATACAAAGAAAAGGGAAATAAGGTTAGTTTCCAGCAGTTAATCCATCAATGGATGTGTGCCTATTTGTATTTGATACTTCATCCAGTGTTGAATAGGTGCAAATAACATAGTGACAAACAAAAGGCAATCAGATATAACTCAACAACTCAACTGGCAGTCATTCACGAGCATAGCACAACTGACAAAGCAATCAAGTTAAACATGGGTTATTTGGTGCGTGTCTTTCCTGGTATTTAGGGCGATCATAATGAATACTTGGGAAAAAATAACTAACAAATTCAGTCGTGTCGAGAAAAAAACTCCAGATAGTGATCCAACCATAGCTCGCTTGATCTTATCATTCATTGGGTATAGAGCAACAACAAACATGAATTATCAACGAAACAACAATATTTCTATTATAATGGTCCCTACTGGAAATTTATGATTGGCAAATATATGAATGGAAATAATAAGCACAGACTTCCCAACATTGGGGACACCAACTCCACAAGCCCAAACAGCTGTTAATTACAGAAACAAGCATTAGATGAGTTTAACCAACACTGAGTACTAAATGAAGCAAAGTATCATCTGGGCGACAAAACAGAAAAGCCACTGCAGCTATTACATTTGGGGAACTTGAAATCGGCTGAGTAAAATGAAATGATAAAAACATCAAGAATCGAGTTAATAACAAACAAGACGCAGTCCCATGAGTCTGAATCCAGTTAATGTGATATTGATTGAGGAATATCTACTATGAAAGTTCAGTCATTGTGCGTCCTATAAGTTAACCAGCTCATGACCTAGTAGGTTAGTACTGGAAGGTTCTGTCTGCAAATGACCTTTAACAGTGACATAATATAGAATTTTCAGCAAGTGATATAGCAAGCCACCGTTCCAATTGCTAATTAGGTAAATAAACACTGCTCTCAAAGCTTCAACAAGTTTCAGAGCTTAACACCTGACTGTTCAGTATAATACAGGTATCAATTGAGGTTCACATCACACAATGAAGAATGGACAGACATGAAGAACTAACGGTACGCTAGCCTGATTAATACAGTAGTTGCTGCCGTGTGAATTTATTCAGATGCAATCCTTCCATCCTGGTTACATGCCTCCATATGATGAAGCCACATACATCTGCATATCGGTGTAAATATGACCTTGTGAGTACCAGCTTCAACATTAAATCTCATTGTGTAAGAAAACATGGTTAAATCATAGAAAATCGCATGAATGTTTCAACGAGACATAGTGCTGCCAGTCTGAGGTGCTTAATTATAGATTCACTCTACTGGAAAGTGGAAACTTGTTGATCTCTTTCTATGCCTGAATTGCAAATTCAGGAACAGCAGGTAGCCAGAGTGCTCTGCCTGTTACCAAGGATGCAAATCAGGCGGGATGGAGGGGCCAGCAGAGGCCAAATGCGGCGAGGCCGACGCACACCCTGCAAGCTCGGCCCCGTCGGCGCACATGAACGTACCTTGGCGTAGCCGCCGGCAGCGTGTGTGCCGAAGAAGCGCGCAACCCTCCGGCCGGCGGCTGCCGTCCAGGCCAGGCGGGGGAGGAGCGGCGGGGGAGGAGGGTGAAGCTGCAGCGACGAAGCAGGGAGGAGGTGGCGGCCCAGGAAGGAAATCCACGGGCGGCCCACACACACACGCAGTACTACGAAGGAAGGAAGGCGTATCTAGTCTACTACATACGGAGCAAATTGAGTGAATCTGCACTCTAAAATGCGCCTATATACATCCATATCTAGTCCCTACTATTGAAATCTCTAAAAGGTAGTGTATGTAGAAACGGAGGGAGTACAAGCAGGAACACAGTCATGAGCCATTAACAACAGATGTTTAGCACACTATGAAACTACTCAAGCATCTCAAGGGACAGCAAAACTATAAATTTCATTGCATCAATGGCATGGCACAAGTATCAGGTGCAACAAAACAAAACAAAAACAGAGCCGCTGAGTGAGCCTACCACCACAGTGGCCTGTCAAAACACCACAACAGCTCTGATTGTACAACAATAATCAAGCCTAGATAATGGCAGGCCTGCAACCGGCAATCAGACATTGAATCAATCACTCAAAATGGATAGATGGTGGTTCATCAATCAGATCAGGCATACACACACACACACATATACGTAGAATAATCCATAAAGAATAGAGGGAGTAGGAACTTTGGCTACACACCGAGCTGCTTGGCGTTGACCAATGATGGTCAGGCATTCTGGGCAGCAAAAGAGTTCATCAGGCACAACAAAACAGCAGCGTGACCCATGTCAGTCATAGCTCTCAACAAAGAAAGAAGAGGTTAGTCAGCTAGCTATTTATTCAGAGTAGAGAGCTGAGCAATTTGTTTGTTTGTTTATTCTGTACCTAGCAGACATGGTACAAGAAAGAAACAAAGTGAAACACCATTGATTGATTCGGTGGCAATACAAGTTACTTAGCTAGTACGTGATCATCCCCATCATGCAGCAGGAGCAAATACGATACTATTAATTAATTAATTAATTAATTAATTAGAAGGAAGCAAGGTTGTGAAGGACCTCAAATGAGAAGCAGAGATATATGCTACATGAATGTGTTAATATGAGACTGACTTAATTAGCTAGTACTGCCTCATTCTCCCTAGGAAAATTACACAGGAAGAATAACTAAACATATACAGGCATATAGAAGCACCAGAAGCAGGTATATATGCATAGCAACCTAGCAAGTGGTGGTGGTGGCGGTGGTGATTCGTCCATCCCAGCCTGAAGCGGCCCTTGATCCACGTTAAAGCTTGGAAGATGGCAGACCTGCGACCGGCAATCAGACCATCAATCAATCAGTCAAATGGATGGATGGTGATCAATCAGATCAAATCAGAGATACAACTACACATATACTCCCTCCGTAAAGAAATATAAGACGCCTTGGAAGCTCTGGTTCCTCCGTCAGCTCAGGGGCGACGTTGGGGACCCCTGCTCGGCGCCTTCGTTCCTCCAGACGATCATCCAGGCGGCGCTCCCGACCTACAGATCCATCACTCGGGTGCAACTTGGTGATGGGCGCACTACATCTTTCTGGCAGGATCGGTGGCTCCCAGGCGGTGCGCTCTGTTTCACCTACGAGGCGCTCTTCTCCCACTCGACGCGGCCCAACGCTTCCGTCGCTGCGGTCATGGAGGACGACCTCACGCTTCAGCCGAGGCTTTCCGCGGTGGCGGGCCCTCAGCTTGCCGACGTGCACGCACTCCTGCGGGGTGTTCGCCTACTGGGAGTGCATGACCGTCGCCTCATGGCGTGGGGCGACGACCTTGCTTTCAGCTCGCGGGCTACCTTCCGCGTTCTGTCGCCTCACGGCGTTCTCGATCAGGTCTCCATCGACATCTGGGGCTCCCGGCTCCCTAGCAAAATCAAGATTTTTGCTCGGCTTCTGGTTGGCAATCGGATTAGCACTCGGGCTAATTTGTACGCCAAAAATTGCGCTCCTTCATCAACGTGTGCCTCCTGGCAGGCGGAGGAGATGGCGGTGTTGGTTTTGATCTAACGGCTTAAACAGGCCAGTTAGATCTATTAGTTTAAGAAAAAAAGGGAAAGATAACGTTAATGAAAAGGCCCCACGCACCAACGTACGTGAGGTTTTTATCCCAACTAAGGCGCCCTGATCGGGGGCACCCAAACCAACTGATGGTTTAGGTCCCCTGTCGCCAACGCTAGATAAAAGGGGGTACGGGAGAGGGTTGGCAGCCTGCGCGATCACAATTCACGTACGGTTTACCTCCCCTCCCGATATTCTCTCACCCCATCCAATCAGGGGGAGCGCTGCAGCGACGGGAAGACCTACTCCAGCCGCCGCTGCCGTCCCCGGGCAGTGTCGGTGGCGTCCTGAGGACATCAGGACGTTGAGGAGGACTTCTACCTCGACTACATCACCCCTGCATCAAGCCTGCACCAAGCAGGCGATCATGTCCACTGCCGTGACATGTAATGATCCCCTAAACCCTTCTCTGTTCATGTTTTTTAGGTGATCTAGATGCAATCTGTTCCTGCTAATGGCATCCCAGAGATGCATAATTAATCCAACAATGGTATCAGTCGCCAATTTTGATTGCAATAGGTCCCTATATTATTGATCTGTAGATCAACATCAAGTTTTAGATCAAGTCTGGTTTAGGGTTTTTATGATCAAGATTGAAAATTTAGCCTATGATCATGCTACTGTTTGACGTTCATGCCAATTGCCTTCTGCAAATAATTATGTGTTACCCTAATTTTGCTTTCGGATCATTATTGTTAATGCCAGTTCCTTTTAATTAACCCATGTTAAAGATTAATGCTCATGGTTATGTCACGGTTAATTAGAATCAATCATGTTTAAGTACTGATTCCATTTTTTATAAGTAAATTAGAAGGCAGAGGGATCAATAGTAGCAAACCCCCCATGTTGAAGAACCCTAGTTTTTATCCCCAATTCGAAAGAACACTCATTCTGCAATTAGGGCTGGTTTTAATCCAATATAAGCACTGATGAACACGAATTGGAGAAGAATGATGCATAGGCTCACCTAATGCGCCGCGTAGCCGCCTTTCCCTTCGGAGCCCGCACTGCATCAAACGTGGTGCGAGGGCGGAGACGCCGCGACGCCGTCGCCTCCCACCGAAGCGACGCGCGGAACGTTTACTAGCCGCCACCGCCGCCACTCGAATGGACGAGCTCGTCGCCCCCGCATGTCGCGGTAGCCGGCGTTCCTCCTCCCTTGATGCGCCATGAGCACGGACGCCAAGGCCACATTCGACGGGGGAGCGCGCGGGATTCATCCTGCTGCACGATCCTCCGGCGAGCGCACCCGCCGCGCGGCCATGGCCGGCGCACCTCGAGCCGCCGTCGAATGTCGTCGCCCTCACGAGCGTGGAATGCGGGGGAGCCAGGGGAAATTGACCTAGGGTTTAGGCCGGTCGGCAGTTTTGTTCGGGCTGCAAGCCGTGTGGGCCGCCAATTCGATCGAGCGGCTCACAGCGACGCGGAGCACCGCTTCGGGCCTTCGGCATTAATGGGCCATTTTCGGCCACGAGCTTCAGCGCAGGTTGCCTTAGCCCAGCGCATTTTTTTTCTTTACGTTTTTCGCTGCTGGTTGGGCCGTTGATAACTGTGGGGTAATTTCGGGCCAAAATCACTGTCGCATTTTTTTTCTATTCTTTTTCCAGTGCGAATAAGTTAATAAATATTATGTTTTGCACTGTTTAAACCAGAAAATGCGTAAAAGTAAAATAAACACATTATTATTCTGGGTAAAATTGAACCAACGAGATATTTTATTCAGGATTTATTATGTGTTTTTTGGATGATGACCTTTTTTTAGACATCAAATAATGATAATGTTTTTTTATGTTGATGTTTAAATTGAGAATGAAATGACTCTAATTTTAATTCGGACCAACGTGTTTTGACATGGAGTTGAAATTAAAAACTTGGCATGTTTGTTTATTTACCAACGTAAATTTATAATCATGCAAGTTTACTTATGAATTTTTATGATGATTTCAGCTTCCGCTCCATTCCGGTCTGACACGATCAAACCACTTACGGGGAGTAACTTCCCTCGTTGGAAGTCCCAAGTCGAATTATGTTTGGGTTGTAATGAGTTTGACTATGCCTTGAGGGAAGAAAAACCTGTGGGACATGTGGCAGGTGCTACAGGGTATGCAGAACTGAAGAAGGACTATGATGTTAAGATGGAAAAGTGGAATAAGTCCAACCATATTGCGCTTCTCATCATGAAAGCGACAATATCGCCAGACATTTCTGAAGCACTCCCTAAGAAAGACACTGCTAAAGAATTCCTCACTGAAATGGAGGAGCAATTTAAAGGCTCTGACAAAGTGTATGCTTATGAGCTTTTTGCTAAGCTTCTTCAGAAATACACTATTGACGGAAACGTTAGGCAACACATATTGAGGGTGGTAAATGCTTACACCAAACTTAAGGCTTTGGAGTGTTCTTTAAGTGAAGCCCTTCTAGTCATAATTATTCTTGAGTCTCTTCCAGAAGAGTTTGAACAATTTAAGGTCAACTATAACTCTCTAAAGGAAAAATGACAACTCTCTGAGATGACCGCAAGGATCATCCAGGAGGAAGAGAGGATCATGAGGCAGAAGAAAGACCATGTCTTTCATGTTGGCTCTCACAAGAGAAAGCATGACGGGCAAGGTTTCCCTAAGCCTCAGAAAAGGCAAGTCAAGAAAGAAGGCACTAAGCCATTCAACCCTAAGGCATTCAAGGGTAAAGAAGCCAGTGGTTCTTCTTCTGCTCCTAGCAGCTCCACTGCTGGAGAAAATGCTTGTAACTTCTGCAAAGAGGAGGGACACTATCAAAGGGACTGCCTAGGCTTTCTAAAATGGATGAACAAAAGAGGTATTGATGAAATTACTTTTGTAGATGAATCTCTTTATGTTGATTTTTCAATAAATTCATGGTGGATTGATTCAGGGGCAACCACTCACGTTGCTAACTCTATGCAGGGATTCGATACGATCCAAACCATAAGAGGAGGAACAAGAAAGCTTAAGGTTGCGAACGGAGTTGAGGCCGATGTTGAAGCTGTGGGATCTCTCACGTTGGAGCTACACACTGGCCACACTCTTAGATTGAATAATGTTATTTATGTGCCTACCTTAAGTAGGAATTTGATTTCAGTTTCTCGTTAGATGATGATATGTATGAGTGCTATTTTGGCAAGAAACAATTTGCTTTGATCAAATATAATAAGAATGTAGGCATCGGTGTTAGACGAGGCCAACTATACATGTTATCTCTTAATAATGATTCAGTTATGCATGTGAGTGATGAAATTTATGTTGAGAAGAAATGGAAAGGAGTTAGTAATTCTTCGAAATTGTGGCATTGTCGTTTGGGCCACATTTCGAGGGGGAGAATTGAACGCTTAGTTAAAAATGCAACACTCCTCCCATTAGACTTCATGCAGACAAATGTGTCGACTGCATTAAAGGAAAATACGCAAAAACAATTAAGAAAGGAGCAGTAAGAGCCACAGGGGTTTTAGAATTAATTCACACCGACATATGTGGACCCCTTAATGTTAAGTCTGTAGATGGCTTTGATTCATTCATTACATTCACAGACGACTTTTCCCGCTATGGGTATATTTATCCCATACGTGACCGATCGGAAGCTTTGGAGAAATTCAAAGTTTATAAAATGGAGGTGGAAAATCAACTGAACGCAAAAATCAAAGTTGTACGGTCTGATCGCGGGGGAGAGTATTATGGTAGGCATGCTCCTTATGGGCAGATACCTGGACCTTTTGCCAAGTTCTTATCTGAAAATGGAATCATTGCTCAGTACTCAATGCCTGGTGAACCACAACAAAATGGTGTGGCCGAGCGCCGCAACCGCACCCTTATGGATATGGTGCTAAGCATGCTTAGTCACTCTAGTTTACCAGTAAGCCTTTGGATAGAGGCATTAAAGACAGCTGCACACATACTAAATCTTGCTCCAACTAAGTCAGCACCGAACACACCTTACGAGATGTGGGTGGGAAAGAAACCGAGCTTGAATTACTTACGAGTGTGGGGTTGCCCCGCTGAAACTAAAGTTTTCAATCCACAACTTAAGAAATTGGATCCAAAAACAGTTAGCTGTTTCTTCGTTGGATACCCTCATAGGGGAAAGGGATATCGTTTTTATTGTCCAAGTCACACCACCAAGTTTGTGGAGACTAGACAAGCGGTATTTTTTGAGGATAATGAGGTCAAAAATTTAAGCGAGATCGATCTTGAGGAGAAGCGGGTTTGTGTGCCATCCCCGACTATCCAAGAGATTGTTTTTCCAATACGAAGAAATGTGACATCTGATGATCCTGAATCTCACGGTTCAGTCTCTCAGTCGAGTGGTGATCCAGAAACTAATAATGAGAATCCAAACACAAATGAGGATCTCCAAGAAAATAATGAAAATGATGATGTTCCACCACCACCTCCGCCCATGGGTAGACCACGGCGTGAGAGGAAGAAAGCCATATCAGATGATTATATCACTTTTCTGATGGAGGACATGAATGATGTGGGAAAGGTGGAGGATCCAACCTCATATAAGGAAGCCATTAAAAGCGAAAATTCGTCCAAATGGTTGGTTGCCATGGAAGACAAGTTGAAATCTATGGGCTCAAACGACGTATGGGACTTAGTAGAAGTTCCTGATGGAGCTAAGAAAGTAGGCTGCAAGTGGGTCTACAAAACCAAGTATGATTCCAAAGGGAATGTCGAACGGTTCAAGGCAAGGCTAGTGGCAAAAGGGTATACACAGAGAGAAGGCATTGATTATAAGCAAACCTTCTCTCCTATGTCAAGCAAGGATTCTTTCAGAATCATAATGGCATTAGTAGCTCATTACGACCTAGAACTACACCAAATGGATGTTAAAACGATATTTCTAAATGGTGACTTAAAAGAAGACATTTACATGGCTCAGCCAGAAGGCTTTGTTGTGGAAGGGAAGGAACATTTAGCATGTCGTCTAAAGAAATCAATTTATGGCTTGAAGCAAGCTTCAAGAGAGTGGTACCTCAAGTTTGATAAAATTATCAAAACTTTTGGTTTCGCCAAAAATGTTGTGGACAACTACATATACGTTAAGTTTAAAGACAGTAGGTTCACATTTTTAGTCCTATACGTTGATGACATATTATTGGCATGTAGCGGTAATGATATGCTGCATGAGACCAAGAATTTTCTGTCATCCAGTTTTGATATGAAAGATCTTGGTGAAGCCTCGTATGTCCTCGGCATCGAGATTCATCGAGATAGGTCCAGAGGAACTTTAGGACTATCTCAAAATGCATACTTTGAGAGAGTACTGAAAAAATTCAATATGCATAAGTGCTCACCCTCACCTGCTCCTATAGTTAAGGGCGATAAGTTTCGGACATTTCAATGTCCGAGGAACCAATGTAAAACTGATCAGATGAAGTCGGTTCCTTATGCTTCAGCTGTTGGAAGCACCATGTATGCTCAAGTGTGTACACGCCCAGACTTATGTTTTGTAACCGGGGTGCTTGGCAGATACCAATCAAATCCAGGACCAGACCACTGGAAGGCCGCAAAGAAAGTCTTGTGTTATATGCAAGGAACTAAGGATTTCATGCTTACATATAAAAAAACTGATAACCTATAAATTGTTGGTTATTCAGACTCTGATTTTGCCGGGTGTGTGGATAGTATGAGATCCACGTCAGGTTATATATTCACACTCACGGGAGGAGCTATATCGTGGAAAAGCTCCAAACAAATGTTAACTGCTGAATCTACGATGCAAGCAGAATTTGTAGCATGTTATGAGGCCACCGGGCAGGCTGTATGGCTAAAGAATTTTATTTCCGGACTTAAAGTGGTTGACAGCATATCTAAACCAATTTTATTATACTGCGATAATGAACCAGCAGTTTTCTATACGAGTAACAACAGGTCAAGTAATGCTGCCAGACACATTGACATAAAGTATCGTGTTGTGAAAGATAGAATCCAGGATCAAACAATTGATGTTAAACATATAAGAACGAAGCATATGCTTGCGGATCCGCTAACAAAAGGCTTACCACCCAGTATTTTTCGTGAGCATGTTGCCGGCATGGGACTACTGGAAGCCCGATGATTCTGGAATAAGAAGGACCATTAAAATAAACCACTCCCCAATTAGCAAAATGTTTTCCATTTCGAAATAGGCGGGTGTGCTATAAGTGTTGAGGTTCTATGGCGTTTCGAGCTGTTGTAACACCTCACTTTGATACATCATTCCTATGTAGAATGGGCAAATGAAGCTAAGCCTAACGATCAAGGGGGAGAATGTTGGTTTTGATCTGACGGCTTAAACAGGCCAGTTAGATCTATTAGTTTAACAAAAAAAAAGGAAAGATAACGTTAATGAAAAGGCCCCACGCACCAACGTACGTGAGGTTTTTATCCCAACTAGGGCACCCTGATCGGGGGCACCCAAACCAACTGATGGTTTAGGTCCCCTGTCGCCAACGCTAGATAAAAGGGGGTACGGGAGAGGGTTGGCAGCCTGCGCGATCACAATTCACGTACGGTTTCACTCCCCTCCCAATATTCTCTCACCCCATCCGATTAGGGGGAGCGCTGCAGCGACAGGAAGACCTACTCCAGCCGCCGTTGCCGTCCTCGGGTAGTGCCGGTGGCGTCCTGAGGGCATCAAGACGTTGAGGAGGACTTCTACCTCGACTACATCACCCCTGCATCAAGCCTGCACCAAGCAGGCGATCATGTCCACTGCCGTGACATGTAATGATCCCCTAAACCCTTCGCTGTTCATGTTTTTTAGGTGATCTAGATGCAATCTGTTCCTGCTAATGGCATCCCAGAGATGCATAATTAATCCAACAGGCGGACCATCTGTTCGCTGCCTGTCCTCGTGTGGCACCGGTCTGGGCCGGTCTTGGCTTGGGGTCCTTTCTCTCTGTTGGGGAAATTCTCTCTACTTCGCCCGTGGCGCAGATTGATGGTGCTGCCTGGCGAGATGGCCTCTACATCCTGCTCTGGAACGTGTGGAAAGCCAGGAACAATGTGGTCTTCAACTCCATCAGCTGTGGGACTGGCGACGTACTCTGGCGCGCGGCCGACGATACACTCCTATGGTCCAATCGTTTTGAGACTGGACCGAGAGAACAGCTCCTCCTGTTCCGCTCCTTCCTTATCTCGGGCGCTTAGATTTCCTCTCTCTTTTTTGCTTTTTGCCTATTTATCTTGTTGTTTTTTATCTCCTCGATGGAAAACACTGTATGACGCCTCGGCATTTCGAGTAATATAACAACCGGTGGAGCTCCCGCTCCCCCGTCATTCTCGAAAAAAAATAAGAGCGTTTAGATCACTACTTTAGTGATCTAAATGCTCTTATATTTCTTTACGAAGGGAGTACATATAATTCTCCATGGAGAATAGACAGGGAGTATGAATTACAACTACGCACCAAGCTGCTTGTCGTTGACGACGCTCGGGCAGACGGGAGAGTAAAAGAATCATCGAGCAGAGCAAACAGCAGGGTGACCCATTTGTATCAGTAGTAGCTCTGAAGAAAGAATGAACAGAAAGGGTCAACTATTTATTCAGAGCCGAGAGCTGAGCAGTTAGTTTGTTTATATTCTGAAACAGACAGGACCAAGCAAAGTGAGATAGCATTGATTGATTGGCAAAACAAGCTCGTAGGTGGGCATCCATGATGCAGCCGCAAGAGCAAATATGACATGATATGAATAACTTAGAAGGAAGCAGAGTTGAACAAGCCAGCCTCATACATACATACAGGAAGGAAGGAAGGAAGGAAGGACCTGATAGGCAAATTTGATTACACAAGAAGAAGCTAGCTGGAGTGAAACCAAAATCACCTTGCCACCCCGTTTTGTTGTTTCACAACCAACCAGAATGGGAACTAGCAAGGCTAGAGCACAGCAGCGAAAAGAAAAACCAGAAGAACGACCTTGTGTACACCTACAAACACATATGTAGGTAGAATTCTCCATGTCCCATGGAGAATAAACAGGGAGTTTGAATTACAACTACACACCAAGCTGCTGCTTGTTGTCGTTCACAACACTCGGGCGGATCGGAGAGTGAAAGAATAATCAAGCAGACCAAAACAGCAGGGTGACTCATATCAGAGCAGTGATAAGATTGGGGGGAAAACTCAAGCAGCTCCTCCTCGTTCATGGAGTCAGCCGCCTGCTAATCCAAATTGAAAAAAACAAATTCATTAAGAGGGGATCAGAGAGACATGGAATGAAGGAGAGGATGTGGATCGAGGGAAGCACCTCAGTTTGTCACCGGATGGTGTGAAGCAGCAGCTCGCTTGGCCGGGGAGGGAGCTCGACCATGTGTCGTCCTCGTGAATGGAGGGTTCATGATGCAGGAGCAAATGAGATAGTGTGAATTAAATAGAAGCAAAGTTGAAGGAGCTAGCATCAATACATACAGGAAGGAATGGAAGCAGCCGAATCAGCCTACTCTTATGGAATCATAAATCAAGCATATAATTATAAACAAATCAATCATATGTATGGATGGATGATTTGATTGACATAACAATGCCTAATTGCAAGGCACTGCCTTGGGTAATTCTGCAATGATCCTACCTAATCACAGCCACCATAAAGGTCCGTCCAGCTAGTGAATCTGCTCGTGCTCATGTCTGAATCGGAAAAAACAGAAATTTTTGAATCGGCCTAGAAGTGAACCAGACAGACCGGAGGCAATAGAGGAGTAAATAGCGTAAAACTACTACTTTACAGGCTAGAGTTCCAAAAAACTATCGGTTTTTAATTTTTCTCAGATAACTACCAAGTGGGTGGTCGGCTGTTTCAAAAAATCCCAAATACCCGTTGCTTAAAATTTAAACTTGTTTATGATAGGTCAGGCCCGCACCTAAACTGTCCGTCTATTTGACTGTTTGTTTGACCGTTAACTGGCATGTGGGGCCCACTTGTTAGTGTATCTTCCACACTTTTTCCTCCTCCTCCTCTCGGGTAATCCCTCTGTGCCTCCCTTCCTCTCATCTCGCCGGCGTGCATGCCCCGTCCTTTGTCGTCGTTCACTGACCCTCCCGGCGCGACAGCGGCCAGCCACCGCGTCCGCCCCTCACCTTCCGGCGGCCATAGCAGAGGCCGGCCTCGGCAGCGGCAGTGGGAGGCACATGCTCCAGCGGCGGCGCAGGCTGTACGTGTACGCGTCGTCGGCCGCGGCGAGCTCGAGAAGGTCGGCGAAGGCGTCGACGGCGGCCGCGGGCAAGGAGCTCCGCCTGGACCCCAACACGTCGCCTGCCTGGACCCCAACACGTCGGCCAACCACCGCGTCCGCCCCGCCACCCACCGCGTCCGCCCCTCACCTTGGCCCTCACCTTCCGGCAGCCATAGCAGAGGCCGGCCTCGGCAGCGGCAGCGGGAGGCACATGCTCCAGCAGAGGTGCAGGCTGCACGCGTCGTCGGCCCGCGGCGAGCTCGAGAAGGCCGTCGAAGGCGTCGATGGCGGCCGGTGGCAAGGAGCTCCGCTTGGACTCAACACGTCGCCCACCTGGACCCACCTTGAGCCGGCGCGAGGAAGAGGGAAGAGAGACAGGTCACGCGACAACGAGCTCCGGCGGCTGCCGGCGCACCTCGCCGGCCGAACGAGGCGGCGTGAAGAGGAGCTGCGCAAGTGGTGCTGTGATCTGGAGCAGGGACCCGATTGCTTTTTGGAAAAAGATGCAGGGACCTAATTGCTTTTTAAAAATATTTCAGGGAGCTGATTGCTTTTCAGAAATACACTGACATATGGGTCCCACGTGCCAGTTAACGGTCAAACAAACGGTCAAAAATTAGAGCTCTGACGCATGGGGCCTAACTGTCATAATCGCGATTAATAGAAAAACGCTCTGTCATTAGGGTTTTTTGAAACAGCCGACCACTCACTTGGTAATTATCTGAGAAAAATTAAAAACTGGTAGTTTTTTGGAACCCTAACCTGTAAAGTAGTAGTTTTATGCTATTTACTCGCAACAGAGAGATTAGAGAGGTGGAGGAGACCTTCCATCCCACTCCATGGCAGGAGGAGAAGGAGGCTGCTGTCATCAACCGGTGGCTGGCTGCTGTACCTCCTACCTCACTCACCTACAGACAAGACAAGACACGAGACGAGGGGGACAAGGAGAGAAAAGGAGACAAGGGGATGGGAGGAGGATTTCATACCGTCGTCGAGGTCTTGGAAGTTCCTCCTACCTGAAGAGGCAGAGGCAGAGGCAGAGACGGGGTGAGATAGAGAGATTGAAGGAGAATAAGAAGAGGAGGAGGAGAAGGGATTCATACCATACCATGCCGTCGTGGAGGTCTTGGAGCGCTGCGGTGGGTCGCCATGGACGGACGGACGGCGCGAGGAGGGGTGGAGAGAGGGCGGCGCGGGGTGAGCCAGTGGATGTGCGGCCAGGGAGAGGGATAGAAGGTCTCCGGCAATGGAGTGGAGCCAGCAAAAGAAGCGCGCAGCCCTCGGGCGAAGCTGCAGGGAGGAGGTGGCGGCCCAGGAAGGAAATCCACGGGCGGCCTCAGGGCATCTCCAACCGGTTCGGCCTCCCAGGGCGCTTAAATAGAGCGGCCTGGATGCGTGCCGGCGCTAGTTCGGCCCCTGGGGGCGACCTAACTTCCAGTCACGCCCCCATGCGCCGGCCCCAGGATGGAGGAAATTCAAACTTGATCGTTCTCGCTCTCAAAAGACGTCGCAAATCCGGCGATCGGACGTAGTATGGCGTTACAAAAAACAGAGGGGCGCCGTGCGCAACGAATCACTCGGCTTGGTCGGCTCCAGGCGTTGGCGCAGTCGGCGTGCGCGGGCTCGTCGGTGTCGGACCTGCTTCGTCGCAGGGCTGCGTCGGCGCGGCTTCGGCACTACTGGGCGGCGATGTAGAGGCGCCGTCCGGGCTTGGCGTCCGTGTGGTCGTGGGCGTCATCGGCGTCGTCGGCGTTGCCGTCGGCAGCTCGTTCAGAATAAGGCCGCGCTGCACCAGGTACCACACCTTGAGCTTCTCGTCGTTGCTCTGGAGCATGTCCGCCCCGCTCATCCGAAAAGCCATGTCGGTGTTCCTCTTCTTCGCGGCGACGTTCGTCCGGAGCAGGTCGAGCTTGATGGCGTTGTTCTTCATAAGCGACGACCACCGCGCCTCGGTCTTCTCTTCGCGTAGGACGGCCCGGCCCTGGGCGTCGGCGAGGCAATGCTCGATGGACTCCTGCACTCGCGCGGTTGCCGCGTCGGCACTTTTCCCCTTCTTTGCCAACTTGTGGCTGTCCGGCCGTCCCTCTGACGCGCCCGGAGTCGGCGCGTCTGGCTTGTATGTCTCCTTGGCCTTGTCGAGGGCACGCCAGACTTCCGCTCACTTCTCGCACTTGTCAATGCGCTTGTAGACGTGGAGGTGCTTGAAGTCGGCGTCTTAGTTGTCGCCCCGATACATGGCGAACATACGCAGCAGCTGCGCGGAGAGACAAACAGTTGGCGGGCGTAGGGGCGAAGATATGCGGGCGAACGGCGTGCGTACCTGATCCTCAATGCTGGCGCCGCTCTCCGGGCGAGCCGCGACCTCCTCGACGATTCCATGCCATTTGTTGCACTCCAACTGGATACGCCCCCAATGGTTCGCCATCGCCTTGGAGCCGCGCTGCATGTACACGCCTTTGAAGGAGGGGTCGACGAGCTTCCGCTCATCGAAGTCGGCCTTGATGCGGTCCCAGTACGTGTCCAAGCTCTGGTTCGCACCGGTGGTCGGGTCGAGGCAGACGACTTTCCATGCTTCGGCGAGGCATTCCTCCTCCTTGGACGTCCACTTGATGCGCGGTTTGCCTGACCTAGCCGCCCGCTTCTTCTTCTTCTGGCACCCCTTCGTCGGAACAGGCGCCGGTTCCTTCTCCTCCTCCTCCTCATCCTCCTCCTCCTCGGGTTCCTGCGCGTCGTGGCCGTAGACGTAGCCGAGCTCGGCCTCCATGTCGCCGTTGAGGTCCACCACCTCGTCCTGGGTGGCGAACCCGGGAGACTCGGTGGCCGCGGTTGATCCTGTCACGATGATGTCGTCCATGTCGGCTCCCATGTCGTCGGTGCCGCCGAGGTGCGAGAAGGGTAGTGGTCCGCGGTAGAGATGGGGCGTCGGTGTGGATGCGTAGGAGGCGGGCCGCGAGTAGTTGTATGGAGGGTACTGCACGCCGACGAAGGCGGGCGAGGGCGTGCGCGTAGCGGGGTGACCATGAGGGAAGGTCACGTTTGGGTTGAACCCGTCGTGCGCGTCGCCGTCGGCGTAGCAGGCGGGCGACGATGAACCCCATGGAGATCCGGCGCCTTGTTGTCCCCAGGGCACGTACTGGGCGTGGCTGACGACGGGTGGGTTCATCCCCGCCTGGTCGACCGATGAGGAAGACGCCGCCGTGCGTGCCGCGGTGTCGCGGGCCTTCTTGGCTATGGCCCTGTTCCGCCTGTCGGTGGTGACCGCTTCGCGCCGCTGAACTTCCACCCTTCACTCGGCGTTCGACAGGCCTGGTGGCTTCGATGGCGGCGCCCTCGGCTTCCTCGGCTTCGGCTGGGCCACGGCCCCACTCGCGGTTGCCGCCGCGCGCGGCATGGCGTACTTCTTCGGCGGCATGGCGTGCTTCTTCGCGGCGAGCGGGAGGGGGTTTGGCGGGAGGAAGGCGAGAGCGAGCGGGAGAAAGGGATAGAATGGCGGAAGGAAGGCGAGCGAGCGGGAGAGATGCGAGGGAAAAATGTCAAGAAACGGCGGGAAAAGACCCTCGGGTCGCTTCCAGGGCGGGCCCACGTGCCTTTTTCGCTTGCGTCGGCTCCCCAAGCGCCCCCCAGGGCGCCGGGTTCGGCCTGGGTCCGCCGACACCAGTTTTGGCCCGAGCCGGCGAAAAACGGGCTTCTGGGGGCGCGACTGGGGCCTTTTTTTGTTGCCGGCGCGGCAAAATCGCCTGGGGAGGGCCTGTTGGGGGCGCGGCTGGAGATGCCCTCACGCACACACGAACAGAACGAAGGAAGGAAGGAAGACGTGAGTGAGGCTTGGTGCTGATTTTAGTCCCACCTCGACGAGCGGAGCGGGTGGGGGGAGGCGGGAGGGTACAAATAGGTGGTGCGGGGCTTGCGGTGAGGGTTGCCTTAAACTAATGAGTAAGGAAAACAAAGCGGTGCGGTGAGAGCCGCTCGCGATGCGGGGGTCAAAACCCCGCACGACAATTTTTGCAGGGGAAAAGAGGCTGGCGCGGGCACGGACACTGCTTACTTTTGCAGGACCTGTCTGTGTGGGCCTCCCCGCCCACCAAATCACAACTCTAATTTCTTTATTAGGCGGCCTGCTTTTATTTGTTTGGCCAGTGCTAGGCGCCGGCGGACCGGCCCCTTGTTTTTTAACGCGGGACGCGGCAACACCCACCTCCTCTCTCGTTGCAGCAGCAGTTGCTCGTTGCAGCTATGATTTCATCTCGTCATGGTTGTAGCTTGCTGCTGCTCGTCGCCGGTCCCAGGCACCCAGCTTTCCATGATTTCATCTCGTCATGGTGGTAGCTTGTTGCTGCTCGTCGCCGGTTCCAGGCACCCAACTTTCCATGATTTCATCTTGTCATGGTTGTAGCTTTGCTGTTGCTCGTCGCCGGTTCCAGACACCCAACTTTCCATGATTTCATCTTGTCATGGTTGTAGCTTTGCTGCTGCTCGTCGCCGGTCCCAGGCACCCAGCTTTCCATGCTTTCATCTTGTCATGGTTGTAGCTTTGCTGCTGCTCGTCGCCGGTCCCAGGCACCCAGCTTTCCATGATTTCATCTTGTCATGGTTGTAGCTTTGCTGCTGCTCGTCGCCGGTCCCAGGCACCCAGCTTTCCATGATTTCATCTCGTCATGGTTGTAGCTTCTACAGGACATGGTTGTAGCAAAAAAACATCACCGTCGTCGCAGTCGGTTGTAGCTCGCCTCACAGATCGTAAACACATGGTCGTCGTCATGGCACCAAATTTTATTACCGGTCGTAGCAAAAATGATATGTGGTTGCAGCAAAAACAAAATAGTCGGCGCTGCCAAGTGTAGCTCGCCGCCGGGTGCTTGTCACTGGCGGCGCAATTGTCTTTCTCATGGTCGCAGCTTCCACACTCTTCGTCGTAGTAGCAAAAACACTTGTTGGTGGAAACTTTGTGGTTTGCCGGTTGCAACAAAAACGGTTCTCGGCATGTCGTCACCACAGAACAACAAATGATTGCAGCAAAAATAACTGCTGGTTCCAGCTCCAACTCTGACCATTTCCAGCAAATCCAGCCACTGGTTCCAGCTCCTGACTTTAGCCGGTTGTAGCAAAATCAGTAGATGATTCCACCTTAGTCAACAACCGGTTTGCAGCAAAACAACTATTGGATCAAACTTCAGCTCTGCCTGGTTCAATCAAAAAATCAATAACACCGTAGCACGGCGTCTCCGACCAGCCATGGCAGCACCGGTGTCCCCGTCGGTTGCTTCAGCACTTGGGGGCTTGACAAGCACGGGGACGGGGGTGCGGCGAGGGAGACCTTTGGGATGTGACCGACGTGCTGCAGAGATGGGGAAGGAGCAAAAATAGAGGAGCAGCAGGTGCACAGGAGCAGCATGCCAGCATGTATGGCGGGGGAGCGAGAGAGAGAAAATGAAGATGCCGCGGGAGGAAAAAAGAATATGCGGGAGGTGAGAGAGGCATCGTGGATGGAGCCCACGTCCTATGTCTCGCTAGCTGAATCCCTGGGAGGGATCTTGCGTGCGCACCAGAGTTGCACGGTTCCCTTCGATCGTACATACGCGATGCGGCCGGCCAAAGTTTCCGCCGGTGCACCGGTTTCAAGTGTTTTCCTATTTGTTTTGGCAGCGTAGTTCATTTCATTAAAATAAATGTATATCTCATTGTCTATATAAAGAACCCTACTGTAAACTTAACCATTGATTGCGCATGGGAGGATGTTAAGCACAATTTCTCTCTTTCCTAATTTCATGCATGCATTAATTTTATCTTATTTCTCTTTTCTGTGCGTGCCCAATCTCTACTAGCAGTTAATTAGCAGTTACTAATCATATACAAACAGAAAAAACAGAATTGATGATGTCATCAAAGATTCTTCCCAATGTGAAAATTTAAAATATTTTGTAGCTCAAACCGTCACTCCGATTGAAAAACCGTTTTCATATAAAAGATTCGTCGTGAGAAGATCTTCGAAACAAGATCCCATATTAATATGTTTCGACGACTTTCTTTACGGGTCAAAAGTTATCAGGCTCAGGCTAAGTAAGTTATCACGTCTCTGGTTCATAAGTTACCATCTTGTTTATATAGAAATTATCAGGGCATAAAAATGGTCAACGAACCTTCTCATGCGGTTCAAATGAACGAGAGGAAATAATAGGTGATGTCATCCTAGATTCCTCCCTATTTCAAAACTTTAAAATATTTTGTAGCTCAAACCGTCGGTCATATTAAAAATATGTCTTCACATAAAAGATTTTCTACGACGAAACCTTCGAAACTAGATCCAATATTGATATGTTTCGACGACTATTTTTTGGATCAAAAGTTATCGGGCCCAGACTAAGTTATAACTGAGTTACATCTTATTTATGTTGAAATTACCCGGGCATAAAAATGGTCCTTCTAGCTTATAACTAGAGGACAAAAAGGCTGATGTCATCATAGATTTTCCTCTATTTTAAAACTATGTTTTGTAGTTCAAACCGTCGGTCCAATAGAAAAACCATTTTCATATAAAATATCCATCATGCCGAGAGCCTCGAAACTAGATCCCACATTGGTATGTTACGACGACTATTTTCAAATCAAAAGTTACTGATACGTCCATTTTGCATCATGTTTTATTGCTATTATTTATAAAGTTTTGAGTCAATATAACACTTCATGGAGTATTTCTAATGCTTTTTCTCTTTTAATATGCAAGATTTACACAAAGAGGGAGAATACTGGCAGCTGGATTCCAGGACCTGAAAAAGCTACAGCAGAGACACCTATTCTGCACATCTCCAAATGGGCTGAAAATTCACGGAGAATTATTTCAAAATATATAAAAAATACTGGGCCAAAGATCCACGAGAGGAGGCAAGCCAGGTGCCCGGGCGCGCCCTGATGCCATGTGAGGCCCCTGGCCCATGTCTGCCCCCCTCCTTCTGGTATATAAGTCATTTTACCCTAAAAGATTTAGAAGGAGACTTTCGGGACGAGGCGCCACAACCACGAGGCGGAACTAGAGCAGGAGCAATTTGGCTCTCCCGCGGGCAGATTCCGCCGGGGACACTTCCCTCCGGGAGGGGGAAATCGAAGCCTACGTGATCACCAACACCCCTCTCGTCGTGGGAGGATCAATCTTCATCATCATCAAGCACAACACCATCTCATCTCTATCCCCGAAGTCAACCACTAGATCTTGAGAGATGAACACTCACAATGATCTTGCAACACAGTGTGTAGTCACCACCACTCGGTTGATTGGATCTGGATCACCACCACCAAGCCGTGGATCGTACCACCGTCGGTATGTCACCGCCCTTGCGAAAGTCTAGCACGTTGTCGTCATGATCCACCTCCCAATAGAAGCCCGATGGCCCATCGGGGCCACCTCATGGCCCGACATGCTGACCACCAGATAGGGGCTCTCGCCCTTGGCTGCCGCCCCGATTATGGGCACTACAACCAAGCAGCCGAGCACCCATCACCGCGTCGAATGGTCATCGTCCCCATGAGCATCACGAGCCACCGACATGACTACCAAATCGAGGCACCGAGCCTGAATCCCTCGAGCATCGTGCCGCCCCCTTGAACCACCACGGTGGACCTCCCCGCCGTGTCGCCACCAAATCTGCCACCGGAGGCCACCGCCCCGACTTCCACTGTTGTCTCGTAGGTCTGCTACGTCAGGCGACATGCCACATGAGAAGGAGCTCCCCTGCCGCTGCCATCCGTCGAGGTAGGCTTCACCCCGTCGGCCTCATCCAGCAGCGACGAGGGCCAAAGGGAAGGGACAAGGCGGCTAGGTTTGCTCGTGCCACCCACCCTGGAGAGCGGCGCGAGCATCTCTTTAGGATAGGGGAGAGAAGAAGATTAAGGCCTCTTTGATTTAGGATAAGGGATTGAAGTGACATGCCCACTTAAATCCTAGTATAAGAGTAACAAGGAGCGTTTGATGCAAGAGGAAAAACAAAGAAATTGTAAAAAGAGGTCGAAGTTGATGTTAGATTTTCTATGAAATGTAGTATAAAAGATTTCATATGAAAAATTTGTATGAAATCCAATGCTATGAATAAAAGTACCAACATATGTAGAATTTCTAAGGATCTGTACAAACATGATAAATGCAAATCATGCACATTCTATCATGCATTAATATCTACAGTAGCACACACACCAGTGCTACTTTTTTTTGAGGGCCACAACAGGTACGCACTGTAAACAGAAATGCAGTTTTTGGTTCTAGAAACTACTTGTTAGGTCGACAGACTTGCTAATCCTATAATTAAACGAATAAACGAACTAGCTGCTACTTAATCGAGGATCGTCAGTGCAGACAAGCGAATACTACACCCAACACAGTAAAATAAATTGTTTTCTTCGTTACATATTACTCCAGGTCGTCGACCTCCTCCTCGCTTTCATCTTTCTCGATAGTGAAGTCATTGCTACCGAGGTACATGCAGTCCTCGTCGAGTCCGCCGTGCACCCACCTGGCAACATATTCACTGTGCTTTAAGATTTGATGGTTGGTGTAGGGCTCGATATCGCCCTCCGGATAGCAGTCATTATTGTACAGATTTTCTCCGCGGACCATCTTCTCGAACTCAGCCTCGTGCCCATGGAATCTCTCCAAGGCCGGGTGCACAATCCTGATTCCTTGATGCTCGCAGAAAAGGCAGCGGACTAGTCCTGCTGTACAAAGATGCACAAGATGAAGCACACAGTAATGAGATTAAATTATGATGAATCTGCATGCACTTAATTTTCCAAAAAAAAAATAGCAGGAATTTTGCTGTCGCTCGGAAAGTTATGCTGATGAATGTTTGTAACGATATGATCATACAAATTAGGAAATCTACTTAATTAATTCAACGATTACAGCCAGATTCGATTGCGGTATGTAAACTATCAACTTCCTAGTGAATGTAACCATCTACATATCATCTATAATACATATGGATGGCAGCGCATGACATGAGCAAGAACTATTTATGAAGAACTATATCCATATGATGAAAAGAAAAGGAACCTTAAACGAAGGGGATGGAATATGTGTGTATATACCAGCGCCTGGTGGTGGCAAATCCACGGGGCAACACAGAAGCTGGCAATCCTGGTTGTCGTCGTGGTTGCTAAGCTCGGCAAAGAAGAGTACAGGAGCTGAAACTATGCCGGCAACATTTCGAGTCGCTAGAAAGTTGGCATGGGTGTGATGGTAGTAGTCATCATTAGGATCAAGTCCTGGCTTCAAGCCCGAGCCTTCGCAGTTGTCAGGACCTGACACACATTCATTCACACCACACACCACATGAAGCTGATAAGAGTGTCCCTACAAGATTGCAAAGAATCAGCAAGTGAGCGCAAAGTAGAACTAAGGGAAGATCAATATCCCCTCTTTTCAGACCACTACGGCCTCACAGCACATCCTAATCAAACTTGATCTCATAGCACTACTTGTTTGAACATTATTCTAGAGTCCAGATGATAATGCTTGTCCTTCGCGTAGGGATTAACTCAATCATCAGGATCTTACCCAATAAATTGGAGGATCAGTGCGAAACTAAAAAGTGGGCCTTAGCTAGTAAAAGGCAATTACGGGGAAAACATGTTTCTATCCCTAGCTGTCTTTATTGTTCAATCAGAAATAGGGCACCAACTATTTTTATTTCGAAATACTTATCTTTGTCGATGCAACAGAACTTACAAAATTGTATTGCAAAAGAACCCAGTTGTTCCAAAATATTTAAAATATCAATGGGTCATATACACAGTTTCATTTGGAATAAAATCTCCGAGTATCTTTTAGACTTTTACTATACGTACAACTCTTCATCAGAATTATTTTTACCCACAATGAGTGCAGTCATGAAGAAGAATGGAAGCTCTTTATCAGAATTATTTTTACCCATAATGAGTGCAGTCACAGTAGAAGAAGAATGGAAGCTCTTTATCAGAATTCTTTTTACCCATAATGGGTGAAGTCACAGTAGAAGAAGAATGCAAGATCTTACTATCAGCCGATGAGCAATGAGGTAGTGTGGTGCATTAGTAAATGAAGAACCAAAAAATTGTTATGCATGACTAGTAGTGTGGTGCATGTCTGAGAGGGATGCATATGCAGCAGTGCAGATTCCCAGAAAGAACTAAATGATATATTCTTTATTGGTTTGACTATTCCCAGCTAATGTAATGATTAACACTATGAAGTACTAGAGTATAAGACTAATAGCCTCTAAAAAATGAAAGGAAAAACTGGGGCCCCAAAATTTTGGGGACCTGCCAGACAGGGGCCCGTCAGTCATGCAGTGAAGCAAACTTCTTGGGCTTGTCTGAAAGTTTGTGTACATGTGGCAACGATTCAGCAGGATTATAAACAAAAACAATATGAACTTTCACAAGATGAACTGCAGGGCTTTCAGTCAGTCTATGTAGGTTTTTATTTAGCAGGTTCCATTAGCTGTTTATGTAGGTTTTTGGTAGATATAATTTGGTTAAAACTAAATATAGAGGTATCCGAGGGATAAACTAACTCACTGAACTCTGCTTCTCATATCTCCTTAGTGCAGCCTTGACCTTTGCAGAGATCCTTCTATGAGCCCTTCGCTGTTTACGTCCCTCAGACATGGTAAAATGGAACTGTCGTTCAGAAATGGGAGCTGGCCTCTGCTGCTTGGTTAGCACACCAACAATGGAATGGCATTCAGAGCACAATAGCGTGTGTATCTGGTGGACACATTGAGAGGAGAGCTGATACTGGCCTCCATCTTGTAGCAGTGACAGGACATGAGGCGCTACCAACATCGCCTTTAATGAACTGAGGAATCCTGCTTGGGCGTCGGGCCTGGGGTGCCATGCCGCAATGGAAGCAGCCCGGTAGGCTTCTTGTTCTTCCTTGGCACTGCTGCACTGCTTTGTCACGGACAAGTTGAGTGCCGTGTCGAGCAGGAACCTTATGGCCTGATCGGCGTTGAGATCTTGGTAACAGGTGCAGAGGAAGGAGACAAGTCCGTAGAAGGATCGTGCTTCAATCCGCATTAGGCACAATGTGCCGACAATGTCGAGCTCATCTTGCTGACTCAGTGGTGGGAAGGTGGCTTGGTACCAGATGGTGTTGATGATGATGTTCGAGACGGGGTCGAATGGGCCGTAGCAATGTCCAGCATCGAGCAGGCTGCGGTGGTAACCACGCGGCAATCTGGCGAGAGCCTGCAGGTAGAATCCATGGATCGTGTCGAGGAGCACTAGCCTCAGCGACCACGAATGCTGGTAGGTCAGCTTGGTGGCGTGCTTGTGGCAACGGGCAGCCAGTTTCCATGGCCTGACGAGGCTTCCATCAGGAGGAGGATATGGGGAATGTGCCGTCTCCTGGACCAATGTGTGGAAGCTGTGGAGGATGTCGCGGGGGGGATTGGGCTGCACATCTGAGAGCAAGGGGACAACATTGTGGAGGGAGGAGCTCAGCAACAGCCACACGCCGGCGAGCTGCGAGGGACACGGGTGCTTGGCGGCCACGATGGCGCAGTTGAGGGCCAGCTTGAGGGCGCCGCGGGCAGCGGCGGAGCCTTCGCGGAAGCACCTGACGCCGCGGTCCTCGATGACGATGCGCGCGGCAACGATGGGGTCGGCTTCGGCGAGGAGAAGGTACCTGACGGCCTCCCAATCGGCGAGGTAAGGGAAGAAGCAGGTGAGGAAGGCGACGAGGCCGTCGACGGAGCGCCGCTCCATGTCCCTGAGCTTGGGCCCGTCCACGACGCCCAGCGCCGCCGTCGGGTCCGTGTCAACTGGAGCTTCCGTGGCGGCGAGGAGGGTGCTGGCGATTATGTTGGAGACCGGATCGAGCCGTCCGACACAGACTCCCAGGCAGACGTCGGAGCGCCGCCGGACGGTGAGCCGCCTGAGGGCTTCCTCGTAGTGCTGCCGGATCTTGAGGAGGAGGAGTGACGCTTCCTGATCTCTCTCCTTCATCAGCGGGGCGCCGTAGTCGTGCAGCGCCGGACCGTAGACGCGGAGATGGCCGGTGCTGGCCTTGGCGTTGAGGATGGCCATCGCCTCGCCGGCGACCTAGGTGGAGATCGATTTCGGGAAATCTTTTTTTTTCCGTCAGCAGGAATCAGACCTGGGCATATGTCGGGCCGGGCCGGGCTTGTAAAAGCCCGACGTTCTTTTCTCAAGCCCGAAGCCCGAAATACATTCTTTTATCAAGTCCAAGCCCGTCACGAAGCCCTGGCCCGAATGTTGTTTTTAATTGTTTGCATGTGTAAAAGCATTACTAGTAGAACCCTCAAACCCTTAAATCTTCAAAGCACTTTTAAGGGTTGAGAAGTGTCACTTTTTGACACTTTTAAGGATTGAAAAACAGGGGCAAATACTAGAACCCTCAAACCCAACCCGTAAACTGCTTTAAGGATTGGATTTAAGGGTTCTAGTCTTTGCCTCAACCCCAACCTTTAAATCTATCATTTGGCATCTCACAATTTATGACAACAAGAACACAATCAACTTCCAAACAAACTACCAAATGACAATCATTGATGCATGGTTTAATAGTTTACATTACAAAATCATCATCTTTCTCCTCTCATCGGCATCATCACCAAAAGTTGCACCTCGGTGCCATCTCCTAGACCACAAGCGGGCTCCATCAAGCATCTCCATCGGCACCGGTGGAGTCGTACACACCGCCATCACCACAACTACTCATCGGAGTGTCACCTCGAAAAGTAGAGGACGCAACACGAAACATCCTCTTCCTCTCCGCGATGTCCTCCTTGTAGTCCTTCCACCATTGCAATTGGTCTTGATCCATGTCCTTCTTGGACATCATATGTGCTCTTTCTCTTCCACCATGAGTTCTTTCCATACCTTTGCCTCTTTGAGCTTGATCATCCTCTCCTCCACTCGGCCTTGCGCTTTGCTTTTTCACGTTTTGCTTCAACTTGTGCAAGCTTGACCTCTTTCTTCTTCTCGGTGATAAGAAGCTTCATCTCCAATGTCTTCGTTGTCAATTCCTCTCTTGCCTTTATCATGTGGTCCATCTTCTCCCTTAGGCTTGACGCCTCTTCTTCCATCTTCACCCTTAGCTTGCCCTTCTTGTTTTCCTCGGGCTTGCCCACGTTCCTCTCCTCCTCATCTTCACTATCGTCCATCCTTAGCATTACCGACTTCTTGGGTGCGGTCTCTTGATCCCTCAACTTCCACTTGTTAAAGGTTTGAAGAATTGACCAAACATGCTTAAATGGGAATGGCTTGCCCTTGGAAGCGCCATCTCCTTGTACCTCAAGCCGGCAATTGTCTCCTATCAACCACACATAAATCACATAAGAACCCACCAATAGCATAGTGCACACACATAATCAAAATAGTGAAGAAATATGTACTCACATAGTCACTCTCCACGGTTCCACTAGGTGGTGCATCCCTCACTTGGTCCATGGCCGCACTCCAACGAGAACAAGCGGGCTTGATCAACTCCCACCGGCCTTGAAGCGACCGGTAAGTGCGATGGATGAACCCACTAGTCTTCGGCTTGATCCTACAATAGACGTCCTCGATCCTTTGCCAATAGAGTTTACCGGTTTGATCGGTGCCGGTGGTAGCATCCATTCCCACAGCTGCCCAAGCACGAACCAAGAGGACATCTTCCGCCTCGGTGTAGTTTGTCGACCGAGCGTGTGGGCGGGAAGCGGCGGTGAATGCCTCCACCCCTATCTCGGCCACCTCCTCCTCGTCATCCCCTTCATCCTCCTCATCTTCCTCCTTTTCCTCCAAGTCGTCGCCAACCCTAAAGGGGTCTAGAGGCGGAGCTCCGAGGTCCACCTCCGCGTTTTGTAGGAGGTCCATGAACGAGGACGGGGTTGCCATTTCCTCGAGCACCTCATGCACGGCGGGAGGAGGTTCGGCGACGGTGGCGGGTGGGGGCGCGGCCGCGGCGGCGGGCTTCTTCCACGGCTTCTTCACGGCCGGGGACGAGCCGACGATCTTGGCGGCCCCTCAAGGCCCACGGCCGGCCGCCTTCGGCCGGCTCTTCTTGGGGGCGGGCGCCGGGGCGGGAGGCTGGGAGGCGGGAGGAGGCGCCGCGAGGCCCGCCCGCCGCCCCTTCGCCCCGACGTGGGT